>NC_056749.1:626727431-626819931 GCF_019279795.1 Protopterus annectens
AGATGGACAGACAGCATTACTAAAGTAATGATTATGAATTTACAAGAACAGTGGTATGTAGGCAGGCCTGGAAGGCTAAAGCCCTTGAGGATCAGAAAGAGATGGACTTGCCTAAAATATTAAATAACAGTAGTTTGTGGTTTCTGTAAGCCATGATGGGCATGCAAAAATGTGGTGTAGACAAATAAACATCTCACTATTTTTACTAAAGTTTAGAAATGAAGTGATTGACAACAAAACACAAAGGACAAAATAGTTAAATCCCTTTGCATTCTTTAACGATACAGCCACCTACATCATTTGTTCATTTAATCTGGATATGATTTTAACTGAACTGAAAATGCTTGCAAGCTGGCCACATTCTCTTTTTTCATTGCATTTCAGTATCCTTTGTGGTTACTACTACTAGTTAATCTAATGCATTTCATTCCTGATGTTCTCTTGCCATATCTTTAAACTGGAACGTGGCACTGTGGTAAGTCTGGTTGGCATATTTTACTAAGTTTAATTAAGCTCCTAGTCAGGTAATTCTCTGCATTTTAGGAATCATGGAAAAGAGCCTCATTCAACATCTTATTTCAGTTGTTCTCTGTCAGATAATTTTGTTCTTTATCCTGTGCTGTTACATTTTCTTCCAAATAATGTCCGTGCTCTAAATGATTTTCAACTTTGCCTGTCCTGCTTGTGCCTATTTGTCATAGTCGGTTTCCATTCTTGCGTGTGTTTTTTCTCACAAGCAGTGGCCATGCTCTTTGCCTTTGCTACTGCATCTAAGGTATTGTTGAACAACAACAAGCTAGCATGCTGATTTTCCTCACACACAGCATTGTGACAAGTTCATGGGTTTTACATTGGCTAGGATAAAAAACTGAATGAACTACCATTTTTTAAACTGTTGCTACATACACATTTGCTGTCTTGTAGACTGGATTCGTTCCACTATACTCTTATTTATTGAAAGAAATTTGTCCAAGACACAAGGGGAAATTCTCATACTCTTTTTGAAGAAGTAATGGTGTTCTGATATCACTGAAAATAATGATATTTAAGCCTTTAATAAAGAACCCCCTACTCTTTCTTTTAAAAGTGCCATTAGGTCGTTGACATCTACTTGAGGCAGCTGAGACCTCAGTTTAATGTTTTGGCTGAAGAGAAGCACCTCAGGAGTGCAGAACCCTCCTTATGCTGCTCTACTGTATCAGTACTATCTAGTGTGGGAATAGAACTCATGACCTTCTGATCTTTCATCAGGAAGGCCAGGTATGGCACTGGCTAACCCACTGGAATGAACACGGTCATATGTGACACTTATGTAGTGCAATTTTCTCTTGAAACTTGTTAACATTCTGCTTTTTACCATTTCAAAACTCCTCAGTATGCCTAACATGATGAAATGAATTCCTCCTGCATGGGAAAACAGCATAATTAGGCCAGTGAGGCGTAAGATTGCGAAACAACAGTCTGAAGTTTGAATAGCACTATTTCATCCCTGCACAGTCTGAAATTCTGAACAATGTTTGTACCTGATTTACTACTAGAAAGGTGTTATCTTATTAAGGCTGTGTCACTACTAAAACCAGATCCAATGAAAAAGTGGAATTCACCTCTCCATTTCTAAAGACAATGTTAATGTATTCAAAAGAAGTTCAAAGATGCTCCCACACACACCATATGTTTCTGTTAAAAATATCCTCTTAATATGTTTGGAATGTGACCCAAAATAGTTACCTTTAGATGTGCTGTATATGCAGCCAGTTCACTTTCTTCTTCCTGGTAATATAATACCCTCCTCCATTCTTTAACACTTCATAACATGGCATTATGGAGGGTACAGCACTGCACCCTGTTATGACTGTAATATCTTTCAATCTGTGTAGTAAGAGTTAATTGCCTACTGTCCCAGGTAGAATAATGAATTCCAGAATTTAGGCAATGCTTCTTACTTTTCCACCTGTGTACACATACAGAGTTATTCTGGCTTTGGTGCAGCACCTGTTAGTTTACTAAGTGATTAAGCAAATAATGGATAATATGCCAAGAACTGCTTGCATTTCAGATGATATCACTGCCACGTGGAACACTGAACTAGCACAATTAGATCATTCATATGACTTCAGCATCAAGAGATTAAAATGCAGTTTGTCAACCCTGTGTCTTATGCCTAAGTTAGACAGAATTAACAGAGATAGAATGCACCCAAATGGTGAAAAGTAGGAACCCCTTTGCATGTATATGAACAGCAAAATATTGTAGAGGGGTGCATGTTCTTCTGTACAGTAACATCATTAAGAATGTTTTATATCTAGCTTAGTTATTAAATGGGCAGTTCTAAATACAGTGTGTTTTTATATATGGACACATTATGAGAGTTGTCTAAATATCATAATTAGGTAAGGCAGTTCAAAACACAAAGATGCAAATAGTTTAACTGCCCTAAATAGATTTCCTTTCATGTTAATCTTTTGGGTATAAGAGCTGTTCCTGACATACATATGCAACAGGTGAAAACATCTTTAACCAATGTTTCACACAGACTGCATATGACAGAATGATGCATGCTTACAGAGAGGCGTTCCAGTTGTGTTTAATCAAGATACTTTGCCTTAACCTTCTTAAGATGCTTATTTCAAACTTATTAGCAGTAATCTTCAATCCAAATTTAGAAATCCAAAGATAACCGCTAACCAGCTTCTAGAATGTACCTTAATGTTGTCCGTTTACCATACTGATTTAACTTAAAAATTGATGAACCTGTATGCAAATGTTGGTACTTTGTCACACCAATCAGGAGCTGGAAGAGGCCTTTTTCGAAAGTTTTGCTGAAGTGCTACAGCTATTTTAATATATTGCTTGTTTTAAGAGGTTCTGAGTCAATTTAGTTTTGTTATATAGTAGCATCCTTAGAAGATGCCTGGATGACTTCTTTGGTTTATCTTTATCTGAAGGATCAGTAGCTCCAGTGTATTACTCTTTTAGATCACCATGCTCCTCAGTCAGTCATGAAGAATAAACCTACTGACCGTGTAAAGAAATCTCACTTCTATCACTTGTGTCCGAGATCTCATTTCAGTCACTACCTATACCTCATGATCATTGATGATGGTTGAGGAAAATAACTAACCAGTAAATATAAGGGTTTATTTAACAGCTCAGCTCTCACCTTGTCAACATAGATGCCCTACCTACAACCCAAGTCACAGGGGTACAAATAGCTAACCAGCACTGTAGGAGTCAATGAGGGGAATAAAAGGGTTGCATCTGCTTTCCTTTCTTCAAGGAGAGGGGGATAGGGACTCGGTGACAAGAAGAGGTGCAGCCATTGTGTTGCTGGTAGTGCTGGAGAACACAGTGGTGTGCATCCAAGGCTGAAAGGGCCAGAGCCACTGAAAAGATAACATTCTGCCTTGGAGGCAGACCATCACCTCTTACTGCCCCCACTGCATGCTCCTTGAGGGATAGTCCTTGAGATAGGCATGCCACTTTAGAGGTGGGGATGTCCACCTCACTGTTTTGCACAATGTGAGCCTTAAAAACTGGAAGTGGGGGAGTTACAGGCAGAAAACCACATCGTCCTTCAGTAGGATACCTTCTCTCCAGTCAACCCATCTCTTGCCTTGGTGGCCAAAGAGGAATGTATGGGTGAACTGGGTGACCAGGGAGGAACTGATTGTCAGAGGAAGGTGCCAAAAAGACAAAGGGGAAAAAACTTTGCTACCACAGATTGTTTAAGTGCCTGCAATCTAAGATTACCATGGCAGTTGTCAGCTCCACACTCCCACTTCCCATAATTAGTGTTCAAGACCCCATGGTATTTAAACTGCTCTATTAAAACTGCCTATCCCTCCCCACTAAAGAAGCAAGCTCCTTTTCTGAGAGAGCACCACAGTCTGTGATTTGGACATGCTGATTCTCATTCTAATGGCTTCAAACTCAGCAATCATTTGAGTGTGAATCAGATGTCAGATAGGCAATGAGACCAAAAGATCATAATCATCTTCAAACAACAGATGCCTCCTCTATTTCCTCAACCAAGCACCATCCTTACCTCAGCAATATCTTGATATCCAGTCTATGAAAATATGGAACACTGGCAGTGATATTACTCTCCAAATGATGGAGCCTAATATTAACCTGAATGAAAGTGGCTTGATGACAAGACTTGGGATGCAACTGTCACTGCATTCATAGAGGGACTGCATAAAAAGTGGCCCCCAGTCACACAGAGAATGCATTATGTAGTGGCTCCCAAACTCCTGTATGACCTCCTGCAGCACATGTCAAATCATGCATTCATAAGCCTTTTCCTAGTCCCCAAGAGAGATATACTAGAATCACAAATTTCCCAAGACCCCTCAAATAACTGTTCATTGCTAACATAAATGGTCTATTATTCCATGACCTGAGCAAACTCTATATTGCTCCTTCTGAATGAGAGGTACAATTATCAAAGTGTGACTTCCAGCACTCTAGAACATATTTTAGACCATTATCCCAATGTTAATCCTAATAACATGACCACAAAGTTTATCACCAACATTTGGCTTAAGATCCCTTGGCTCCCGGTATACTTATATGGCTCACTATGTTCAAACATGGTGCCTATTATAGACAATCGATGATTTGATCAAAATCCAATAACATAGGTTCAGATCTAGGAAGCCATTTATCCCTTTCATATTCCAAGGTTTATTGGTCTTTCTGTACAGGGGCATTGAAGTCTCCCATTAAAACTACAGGCTTGATTAACAGCATATTCTTCAGGATCTCATTTACGTTTTCCAAAACACATGAAAACTCTCCTTAAATGCTTTTTTTTTTTTTTTTTGGAAGAGTCCTTTTCCCCTTTGGTTGCAACTCACAGCTGCTTTGAGACAACCTTTTCATTTACCAAGAAAATCTCTACCTGCATAGCCCTCAGGTGTGAGTATCTTCAAACCTTATGATGACTTAATTTTGATGAGCAATTAGATAATAGAAGAACGAACACAATGCCAGCAAATCCAAACTGGTTTACTAAAATAACAACACTCTAGCGCCTTGGACTTAGGCCTCCTTAGTCTTTTAAAAGAGGTAGAAGTGTGAAAGATATAATTGTACATAGTCATTTTTGTTACCTGAAGTGTAACGGGTTATACAGCGCTTAAATTTGAGGTTAATATCATGTGGACATTGTTCAATTTGTGGTTATGCTGTGCAGACATTTACTTGAATAAATAATATTTATTTTAGGCCAAGTGAAATATTTTGTTGTAATACAAAAGGTATTGTATACATATTAAAATGTGACTGTAATTTGTTCTATGTGGGTGAAACTAAGAGAACATTTAGAGTGAGGTTGCAAGAACATCTAAGGGATATTAAAAATAAAAAAGTGGAAAGTCCTTTGGCAGTCCATTTTGATTTATGCCATGGAAGGGATGATAGTTGTTTAAGGGGTACTATTTTAGAGAAAGTTAAAACTCTCCATGGCATGGATTTAAACAATCAGTTACTTTATAAAGAAGTAGCTTTATTTTGAAGTTTGAAACACTGGTTCCTAATGGATTGAATGTAAACTTTAATTGGAAATTGTTACTATAATTATACTGGATAACTGTTTAATTATACTAATTGATTTTGTTAATATGATGTATTTAAGTGTAGTTTTGTGATGGTTCAAACAACTCTTGAAAGGCAAGTGTCCGAGGCCCTAGAGTGGTGTTATTTTAATAAACTAGTTTGGATTTGCTGACATTGTGGTCTTTTATATATTTTTCTTTTTGGTCATTTTGGAACAGAAGAAAGAACATTCTGATTAAGATGTCTGGTACAATGGGCCACTCTGGTGGTATAAATGGGATAGAGCCCTGACTACATCCCAGGCAATTCAGCTTTAATTAACAATGGACTGGCAGGGAGGGATGACCATGGCCATCTTGGCTAATGGGGCTCTTGTTGATGATGCTCCGTAATGGGAGGTGTGGTCCAAAGACAGGAGTTGCACTAAGAGTCGATGAGTGTGTGTGTGTGCGGTTGGGAGAGTGGATATGAAATACAAAAGAATCCCCCAAGGATGGAAACAGAGATGGCTCAGCCCTCAGGATGCCCTATGGATTCATGACCAGCACTAGCAATAATAGACTTATCAGGAGGTAGGAGGATAGCTGGTAGACCTGGCATGGACATGGGGCACTGGGAAATAGGCTTGTAGGATGAGGTCCAAGTGGACCAAAAAATGTCTGATGCAACAACCCACCCTCTGCAGAGATGTGAGTCTGTATCCATCTGGCATTCTACCCCCAGTTCTGGCTCCTTCCACATCACTGAGATGAAAATCAGCATCCCTATAGCCAGTTTCTATTGCTACAGCCTGGGTTGAATGAAATTGTCTCATTCATGCTGCCAACCAGCTGGCACTCTACATGACACAATTCACATGCCATGTGTTGACCTGATAAGATGGCACTCACTGGTAGGCATCACTCCTGGCCTGGATCCAGAGGTAAATTTCAATAATCCAAATCCAGGCAAAATCCTCTAATATTGTTTTTTAAACTCATGAGAGCTCCTTAATCTATTTTTTGTTGCCGTTTGGTTCCTTATCCAACCCCTTCTAGTTTATTAAACTCTAGAAATCTAAATTTATCACCTAAAGGCCAAATAATAGATGTACCCATGTGCAACCTATATTTAGATATTGATAAAAGACTTTTGATGGTAATGAATGTTTTATTTTAGATGTAACAATATATCATTCTCAAAAGCCATAAGATGCATTTCTGTGGTGTTCAGTCTAATTTCTCTGATGTGCTGCTGTTCATGAATTAAACAACAATGCCTCTATGGAAAGGCTAAACAGATAAGATGATGCTTAGTGCCTGCATTTATCTGTATGGGAGTAGATGGTAACCAGTTAACCGTCACTTTGATTTACTTGCTTTTGTATAGGTTTATCTGTATTTAGGATCTTGGAAAACTGTGTATCTTTAGGAAGCAGATGATACAGGTTGTATGAATGATATCGAATGCTTTTGACACAAATATCACCAAGACGGCCTCCTTGTAATATTAATGCCCATACTGCTATACTATTTTTTTATGGTGATGATATAGCCCAACTTTGATGGTTGCACATAAATCATGGCTGACAATATAAGATTACCTTTTCTGACCAGTTTTTGAAGAAATTTGGCAGGATTTCCACTACTGTGTTCATATCTATATTGATAGTCAGATGGGTCTATAATATTTAATATATGTGAGGTCTGAGCCATATTTAGGAATAAAGCTGGTACAGGATATTTATTTATTTGACATTTTTTTACTGGGAAAGTCCAGCTTGGAACAAAGCCAATTTTCAGCAGAGGCCCAGGGAGAAATGCTCCAGATGCATGTCTTTGTAATGTGGGAGGAAACCAGAGTACCAAGAGAAAACCCACATAAACACAAGGAGGACATTTAGACTCCACACAGAAGGCACTCCAGCTGAAAATCGAACCAGAGAACCTCTCGCTGTGAAGCGAGAACATCACTGCTGCACCTATGCTCACCTATATGAGTAGCAGCTTGACTATTACTGAGACAATGGAGCCTTTAAAGGACTTGTAGAGAGCTGCTGAAAATCTAGCAGGACTTGATACTTTTCCTGATTTGAGGTCATCAGTACAATCGCTGACTTCCAGTACATTTATTTTCTGATCCAGTATGTTTTTAGTTCTTCAGTTAGTTGTTGTCTTTTAAAGCAAGCCAGTTAAAATATGATCCTTTTGTTATTAATATGAAGGGTCCATTTGAATAAACATCTATATTCACTTTGGTAAATCCATTTAATATTATCTATGCATCTGTAAATGCCTGACAATGTTTCCTAATCTGTAAAACCTGGTTCTTGGCCTGGTCTACTTTTAAAAGGTTTGCCATTAGCTAGGTGGCACGGGGCTATATTACAACAGCGAAGAGGCGTTTAATCGAATGTCTCTTCGCCGACACATATAGAGCAAACGCACTAAAGCACGAATGCTCAGAACAGCGATTTCTTTCCCTGGGAAAGAAATTGCTTGGCCTTCCCCATGTATTTGCCCCTTTCCCCACTGTAGTGCGATCTCGAAGTTGGTATATTTGGTTGGGGGGTATGGGGGGGTGGAGCCTCCCACACTGTAATGTTTGAAAGTGTGTGTGTGTGTGTGCTAGTACTACCGATTTCTTTCCCAGGGAAAGAAATTGGTATTCTGAGCATTTGCGCTTTAGTGCGTTCGCTCTATATGTGTCGGCGAAGAGGCATTCAATTAAACACCTCTTTGCTGTTGTAATACAGATCCGGCACTTAATCCCAATCTGTGTATTTGGTAAAAAAAAATGCTCTTCATAAAGTGATTGGTGACAAGTGTATTTCCTCCAGTCTTGTGCTTGAATACTTTTATTCTTCTAACTTTATTTTATTGAAGCTAACCTGTAATTCAGCCTCTAACTTCATGGTTGTAATCTCTATGTTCTAGACATGTTGCGTCTATTTTATTTTGCTAAATGATGCAAAACATATAAGACCCCACTTATTATGCTTTAAATAACTACTCTTCTGCCTTTTATTTTAAGAAGCAATTCAACTTGTCCTTATCAAACCAGAAAAAGATGCTGTTAAAGTCATGCTAATAAATATCACGTAAGAACCACATCATCCATACAAAGGGTAGATGACGTACTACGCATATCAATAGTAAAAGGGCATGAAAAATACAGAAGGAAGAAGGCCAAGAACAAATTCCTGTTGTAAAGTAACAATGTTAAAGGGCAACATATTCTTTACTTTTTGGAAGGACTGTCTTTGCTGTCTTCCCAGCTTATACGGTTGCTTCAACCCATGGTCCACTTACTTTATATCAACTATAAGCCATCATTTACTAAGTGCAATGTTCTTTCTTCTGGATGACTTACTTTTTGGTGATTCTAATTCCAGATCTAGAGAGTGATGGTAGTGAGAGACACCAGCACCATGTGTGACACTTTGTGGCTGGATTACTATGTTGCTGCAACACAAGTCATGCTTAAAGAAGTATGTCACACATCACTCTATCAAGGAACATTTTCATGACACATTCCAAATGCCACAGCATTAGTGTCACATGTCGAATGTATGTCAGCAGCACATTTTAACAGCATATGCAGGGCATGCTTCATTCTGACAATGAGAGTGCTATGTATTCACAGACTGTGGACTTCCCTGGTATAATGTATCATACTGAGGCCACTGTCAATGTAGTAAAAGGCAAAATTCATGTTTGTATTCAGCTGTATGGTGTCCTGAAGTAGGTTATCACTGAAGACCACCTGGAAGCTGATGTATGAACACCAGCACAGATATCAAATTCTGTAAACTCACACAAACACATTTTACACGTTGGAAGTGAATGCAAATTGATTGAGCTACTACAGGCAAAGCCTTCCCTGACAGTGAACCATTACAGGCAATAGATACAAAAATGAGCACAACATACACTGAAAAACATTAAAGCTAATCTGAAGAAACATCTACTGAATGATTTAAAATGTTGATGTTTTCAGGGAAATGGATGACATCATGTATCTTACTATAGTACCTGATAAATCATATACTGATTGATGTACTGAATGTATGACTGCCAACTTTGAGACTATATGCAAATGTAACTTTTTCTTCATCTATATGTAATACATTACATTTGTAAAATGTTTTGACGTTCATATAAGGTTTCATCTGCTGTGTGATTTGTAATGTCTGTGTTACTTAGCTGCCTGACTACATATCTCTTTTCTAATATTCATTTGAGCCTGGGTCAAGGATGAAAGGGTCAGCAGGCCAGCCTACACACTGGTTACCAAATAAAATACAATAAAAAATAAATAAATAGCCTGCAGTTTCCTGTCCTACTATCTTAGGTAAATCCAGTGGTATACTGTCTGAACATACTGTGACATCATCAGCATGATGACCAGGCTAGGCAGACAATCCATCACTGTCCTGGTCACAGTGAGCCCCTGTGCCTTAGCAACCAGTGTTATAATGTGCAAATGGCCTGTACAACACAGCCTGCCATCTCTCCTCCAATCCAGTTGTAGCAGCATGTCTCAGTGGGTACTGGGCTCTGGCATTGCTTGTAACCCACAGGATGCTGCTGCCCCCCCCAAAAAAAATAATAACTTATGGGCTCATACAAATACATACCACCTACAAACTTTTGATTTATACAATATGGGCAAATCATAGTCAACCAGAATTTTTACAATTCTCCTGCCAAACTGGCTGCTGTGGCTACAACTGGTAGGGGTTGTCTCACCTACATTAAACAGTTAAGTGCCCTATAGCTATAAAGGGGAAGGGCAACATAAGGCAAACAGTGGTACATGGCAAAAATATAGCCTGAAAATGATGTACTAACTTATCAGCCTGTTTGTGACTTCATTTATTTATTAATTGAATTTGTTAAATGGGTAGGTGGGCTAGACAAGGAACCATTTTAGCCATGTCCTGTGCCACTGGCGACAAAACCACTGCAGCAGTTATAAAAGGGACTATTTATATAGCGTGAGTAAAATAACAGTAAGAAACCAAAACAATAGTTACAATAAGGAGCATTTTTATTGTATTAGAAAACTAATGGCAATGAGTAAAGGACAGAGCAGTGAGATATACAAGCCATTCACAGAATAAAAGCAAATTGCTGTTGTTTACTATTTTTTATCAAGCTGTGTAATAAAACAGATGTAATGTTTAAAAGATGACAACTAAGCAGAGTATAAGAAGACATCATTCTGGCTGTGATACTACTATCCATTACTTTGGAAGTACTTGCATTTATATTAACCTTTTGTGTGTTCCATACACTTAACTCAATATGTTGAACGCCAATGCCTCAGATATTTTCAGGAATTGACTTTCATGCAGCTGGAACTATCTTTGCAAAGACTTTCTCAGTTACCACAAGGCTAAAAGATAGTCTGTGGAGTGATGCTGCAATTAGATTAACATGATAAAGGGAGTGGAATAAACTTCTAGGCTGGAGTTTCATGCTCTCTTGGGGGGGGGGGGGGGGGGGCAGTGGTCTCAGTAGAGAATAAAGCAGCATATTTGACTTGTTACTGAATGTTATGTTTTGGCACTCTGTGGGTAGATTAAAGCTATAAATGGTGATCAGTATAACCCGAGACTCTGGGTACTTGTATCAATGGCCCATCTAGCTACTATTGTTAGGAAGTTAATTTGTTTTAATATTTATGCAACTATCTGTTCCTTGTGGGGAAACAAACAATTTGCTACTCAAATAGGAAACTTGTGCATTTCTTTTTGATGACTCTGGGATCAATTCATCTTAGCATGTTAATTACTGACAGTTGCATTTTGGTTGTTTCCAAATATCATCATTGTATTTTTTTTTTTTTTTTTTTACAGTTGATTAAACACTTTTATTGGAACCAGTTCTATATTAGCAAAAATTTCAGTTGAAGTGCTTTGCCACCCTTATTGGGTAATGCTGTGGTTTGAGAAAGATAAAATTGTCTTCATGAAGTGTGCAGTTTAGGGAGGAAAGGTCAGATACCACATCATTTATAAATAGTAAAGGGCAGGAGTCATTAGACTGACCCTTGGGGAACACAGTCATGAAACACACTGTTTTCTGAGGATGTCTTCCTTAGTATTTGTAGAAATAATGCAAACAAGCTTCTAGTGTGTTATTACCTGAATCAGTGTTGTCTTTCTGCTTCACTAGCCACCTGGGCCAGAGAGATCTCCTGACACTTACATTCAGTGCCTATCATGCGTCTGTAATCAACATTTATACTTTGCTTTTGATTCCGTCTGTAACAATTCTGTAAAGTAATGACAGCCTGAAACTTTTCTCTTGCAGGTTTACTGCCAGCTGCCATACTACCACAAGGCTTCAGTGAAGATATTGTTCTCCTCAGTGACCAGAAGGCCTCAGTGGCAATGTTGTTTTCCCTCAGTGAAGCGGTCCTTTCTCCTTCTCCTGGCTTGTAACCAGCCACAACGGATCCTATATAACATAAAATAGATCTGTGCTCTTTAAATGACTTGTATTTCATACTTCATGAATATTTTCTATTGTATTACTAGTCTAAGTAGTGTAGAGAGAGGCAGATCCAGTCCTAGACACAGCAACCTTGTTTAGTAAAACAGCACCGTCATTCTGGTTGCAATGTGGTTTCAGAAAAATCAAGACTGATGAAAACATATTTCCACTACAAATCACTTTCATGCTTACCACAATTGCTGCACTACTTCTGCCTCTTAATAGTTTGTAGCACATTTTACCAAAATAATTCTAGTTATGCTTTTATTCATTACTGGATAAATGTAAGCAGGAGGGCTTCCTCTACATTCAGTACATTTTTCATGAAGTCCATCCAATGTGCCGCCTTTGATTTAAAGAAATATAAATAAGTCACATTATCCTCACCTTCCAACACACAAGATTAATAACATTATTCTTCAAATACAGATCAATAAGTGAAATCACTTTAATCCAAGGATTGTTAGTGAATGTATTAGGATAAATTCTTAGTTATTTTCCTTTGGTCTCTCTGGCTGTTTCCTTTAGAAACAAGAGAAAATCTTCAAATGATGGAGGAGTAGATATTTCCATTTCTTTGTAATGTTTTTCTTGCAACAGCCACGATGGACCAAAGAAAATTATAATTCACATTTGTCAAATCATTTTTATCAATTATATTAAATAATATTAGAAACTTTGATAAAGAATATCTTAGACCAAAATAAAGACAAGGATGAACATTCATAAAATATATGAATGTAATCAGCTTTACAACTTTCTGAACATCGCCAACATGACAAAGTATCATTTCCATTTATTTTGACAATTCTATTAGTAGTTAGATAAGCCCTATGCAGAAACGTCCAAGTAAATATATGCCAGAATTGAGATGAGGTATGTTTAATAAAAGATAACAATTGTGATTTATTATGGGAATTAAATTGTGACATATGACCCAAAGTAATATGATTCCAAAAGTTTACATTTAAATTTATTTTGTATTCAATTAATATTTTATAAAATTTATAAAATGAATTATCTATGCTTTTATTATTATATAAAATTTCATACAGTAAGCAAAAGAAAGCTTGGGTTCCTCTATATAACAAGAATTTAAGATAGATAAGCATAATTAATTTGTATAGGCTTTCAAATTATGTAGAAATAACCAATACTGAGAGTTTAAGTTAAATTCTGAAATAAGGTGCTGAATATCTTTAAGTCTCAAATCCTTGGTACAATCATACCAACAGCCAAACCCCCTGGCCTCCCAAAGTTCTGACAACTGAATATTAATTTTATTGTGAAAGTTTTTTGTAATGTTGAAAGGGATAAGACAGGGAAACAAAATTTTCATATCAATATTAGAGCAAATCATATTAAAAAAAATAATTTAAATATTCTGAATCTGTATGATAAATTAATTTATATTGTATTAAATTATAAAGATGATGCCAAAATATATTGTTTGAATTTGACAGAATATATTTAGATACATTATTATTCTGATTATCAGGAAGTTTAAATGCAAGAATTTCCAGTTTGATTTCTAATTAGGATTAATCCAATTTAATATAATTGTAAAAACTTAGGCTTTTACATAAGAATCTATATCAGGAAAAATTAATTCCCCCTTGATTCCAAGATCTTATGTGATGCGAAAGAGCTCTTCTAGGTTTATGAGGATACTGAAGGAAATTTAAGAGAAGATTATTTCCCTAATGTGCTGTTTATGTGGAAAAAAAAGACAAAGCTTGAATTATGTATAGTATTTTAGGAAAAAGAACCATTTATTAATTGAAGTCTATACTCAAAATTATAATTTTATTCCATTTAAAATAAGATTTATCATATTAATAATACTACCATAATTAACAGTTATTTCATCTATAGAAGGAAGTAATTTGATGCCTAAATATTCTATAGAAGTATCCTGTGAGCCAATGATGTTATTTACATAAGTAGACAATTCCTTCTTTTATTTAATATTATAAATTTAGCTTTAGATTGGTTAAAATGAAGTCCAGAAATGGATTGAAATGTTTCTATTATGGTGTCAAGTTCAGAGTTTTTTTCTCAGTTAGAAATAGTTGATAAAATATCATCAGCAAATAACATAATTGTAGAGGAATAAGAATTTGAAATATCTACTCTTTTAATATTTTAATTGTAGCTGATTAAAATGGCAATAACATTAATAGCTAGTGCAAACAGAATAGGAGAAAGAGGACAGCCTTGTTTAGTGCCTTTAGCTAAAGAAATATCTTCAGAAATGAAAAGACCTAGTTTTACATATGCTAAATTATTTTTATAAATATTTTTAATAATGAAATAAAACTAAAAGGAAAATCAAATCATTTTTAAATTTTAAATAAGTAATCCCAATTTAAAGAATCAAAAGCTTTTTCAATATCCAGGCTAATTAGTAATGCTTCTTTATTCTTTATTTATAAAATCTATAAAAGTTGAAATATGTGCAGTGTTATTGTGTGTTTGTCTTTGATATATAAAACCCATTTGGTCAAAATCTAATACTTGGCCTATGAATATTTTTATTCTGTCAGTAAAGACAGACATAAATATAGGTTTACTATCAAAATTTGGAATGGCAGTTGTACGACTGCTGCTTGGTCGAAATCATGGTGCTCAATGGTTCGGAATGCCAAACTGCAAGATTACGAACCATAAGAATGAATGTAGAGCTGCAGTAATTATTATGGATTCAGCATAGTGATGTAGATCAGGGTACAGTGGGGAGTGGGGAATTTCCCATTTTCCTCACTGTAGTGTGATCTCGGAGTTGGTATATTTAAGTTGCAGGGATTGGGAGGGCACAGCCCTCCTGCATGGGGGCTGCAGGGGAGCTTGCCTCCCTGCAAAACGTTGATGCTAACACAGATGTCTGATTCCAAAGGTTCGGTGTTGTGAATGGGGCTGTCATGTTTATCATTTATGATATTCTGGAATACATGGTGAGTACATTTTCAAGGTTTGGTTCTGCAGTGTAAATGCACATACAACTGTCTTTCCAAATTTTGATAGTAAACCATAAATATACTGTAATCATTATTCAGAAGTGAAATAGGCCTATAAGATGAACAATTTAGAGGATTTTTATTATCTTTTAATATTGGTGAGATTAGAGAATATTTATGGGTTGGAGACAGTGGCATTGACAAAAAGGCAGGAGTCAGAGCTGGACATGGCAGAGTTAAAGATGTTAAGATTTGCACTGGCTGTGATGAGGGTGGACAGGATTAGGAATAAGTATATTAGAGGGTCAGCCCAGGTTGGACAGTTTAGAGACAAAGCCAGAGAGGCAAGATTGCACTGGTTTGGACATGTGCTGAGGAGGGATGCTGGGTATATTGGGAGAAGGATGCAAAGGATGAAGCTGCCAGAAAAGAAAAAAAACAGGAAGGCCTAAGATAATGTTTATGGATGTGGTGAGAGAGGACATGCAGGTGGCTGGTGTGACACAGTAAGACGCAGAGGATAGGAAGCAATGGAACCAGATGATCTGCTGTGGCAACCCCTAATGGGAACAGCCGGAAGAAAAAGAAGAAGTGTGAATATTTGCATCAGGGAGGAATCTTTTCATTAGACTGAATTTCAGAAGTGTTTTATGAAAAAAAAGAATAGTAGCAAGAAGAAGCTTATATATTTCAGAGCTTAACAGAGCTTTATTAAATTTTAATTTTTTAACCCTGTCTACAACTTCTTTATAAGTAATGGTTTTATTTAAATTATCTTTTAACCTTGACAGTATTTTATTAATGTTGAGATTATCATAATTAAATGCAAAAATAAATGCATGAATATTTGTATTAATGTTTAAATTAGTATAATAAAATCTAAAGGCACTGAGAATTTTTGGCTATATCATTTCTATTTTTTTTATTTCTTTTATTTCTGATTTCTAGAATATTATTAAATTTAGACTGAATCTTGACTTTTCTAGAAATATGCATATGTTTAGAAGACAATCAATAACATTTTAATCTTTCTATAGCCAAATTTGTTTTATAAGTTAAAATGTCAAAGTATTTTTTATTTAAAGTTTCTATACATTTTACATTAATTTTATTATTTTTAATGTCCTTGGATTTAGCCTCACTCAAATGATTTTGAATATTTTGAAGTTCTGAGTCCAGTCTTTAATTTTATTTTATACCACGCTAAAATATTGCCATAAATATAGGCTTTTAGTGGCTTCCATATTCTAATATTATCTATGTCTGGTGTATTATTAATTTCTAAAAAAATGAAGTCAATTCTGAAATCATCCCAGATTTAAAATCTTTAAGTTTAGTTATATAAGCAGGTTTTCTTGTTATTAATGACAAACTTTTAGAATTAGCCTGATTATTTAAAATAAGAGCAACATGATCTGAAATAGGACAGAAAACTATAGTGAAGTATGATATACTGGAAATTAAATCATATGAGATTAGTATATGATTTATTCTGGTCTGTGTACCATATCTAAAATCCTAATGAGAAAATAATTGAGAGTTAAATTTTTTCATAATAAAAGTATCGTTTAAGTTAAGAATTTCTATCCATTTATATATTAATTTACCTGTAGAGGCTAGGCTTAGCTTTTTTTGGTGGTATTGGATTCATCTAGTAAGCAATTAAAATTCCCACCTACAATTAAATTGCCTTTATATTTATTGAGAATTATATCTAGATGTTTCTTAGCAAGATTTGAGCCTAAACCTAGAAAGAAAGATTAACTAAAGTCCTTAACCTATTACTGAATTTGAATATTATAAAAGTTAACACACCTTCCTGTTCTTCATACTTATATATAATTTGAGAGAATAATGTAGAATGTTTCCATAAAAACATAACACCTATTTTCTTTGACTTACAATTTGATTGAACTAAAACTGTAAATTTACCTGGATTCCACATGTTTTTTCTGTACAATTAATGCAAGTCTCTTGAAGTAAAACTACTTGAGTTTTGTTTATATTTAAATAATGTACTAAATTCATTCTTTTCCTTGGATTTACTCCATTAACATTCAAAGATAATATAGTTGTTTCCATTTAAGTGATTATTACTTTGTTTATATTTTAATAATATAACTAAAAGTATAAAAAACAGGATATTACATATGATTGCAATACATTTATGTTTTTGGAGCTAAGTTGTAAGAAAACCAGGCCATGAAAAAGGCAAAATGTTAGAAAAAATAAAATATATAATGTATTTATAAATAACATAACTTAACAACAAACATGGAATTATCCCAATTCCTAGTCCAATAGCCAAAAAACAAGCTATTAGACTATCCATCACTACCACACAAAACATATATCTATAATAGAGTCCTGTAACTATATGAAAAAGTTAGAGACTATACATAATTAAAAGGTATGAAAAATATTAATTAATAATAAAGTAAATACATAATTTTAATGTGTGAAAAAATAATAAACTAAATGAATATATTACATTAAGAGCAGTATTTCAAACAAATTATTTCATACTCAGACCTACCAGTCATTAAAATTTATATTGTGTTGTCAAGATGTAATGAGATATCCATGCTATACAGCCAACAGAGAAACTTGCCATGGGAAAATAGGTTATTCTTGTGATCTGACAAAGAGTTTACTATCAAATTTCCTGTGAAATAGAAATATGTAATTTAATATCTTATGTTTACTTGTGTAGGTTACACTATTTTAATTGATTTATTAATAAGCCATACATAAGAACACTACTCATTCATTTTGACTTTGTGTGCTTTAAAAGTGTCTGATGGTGTCTGTAATATGTTTTACCCAAATCAAAATACATATAGGAAGCTAATAACATGTATAACATTGGCTCTTTATCCTGATTGAGCATAAACTCCAATTTTACATAGTGATTATCTAAGACTTACATTCATGGTGTGGATGGGAGGAGAAATGGCGTAGGCATTATCCTGAAGGAACAGTATGCTAAGAGTGTTTTGGAGGGGAAAAGAGTGTCGGACAGAGTGATGTTTATGAAGCTGAAAATTGATGGTGTAATGATGAATGTTGTTAGTGCATATGCTCCACAAGTTGGGTGTGCGATGGATGAGAAAGAAAAATTCTGGAGTGAGTTGGATGAAGTGGTGATGTCTGTACCCAAGGGTGAGAGACTGGTGATTGGAGCAGATTTCAATGGGCATGTTGGTGAAGGGAACAGAGGGGATGAGGAAGTGATGGGTAGGTATGGTGTTAAGCAAAGGAATGCAGAAGGTCAGATGGTAGTGGATTTTGTGAAAAGGATGGACATGGCTGTGATGAATACGTATTTTAACAGGGAGGAGCATAGGGTGACATACAAGAGTGGAGAAAGATGCACACAGGTAGATTATATCTTATGTAGAAGGGCCAGTCTGAAGGAGACTGGAGACTGTAAAGTGGTGGCAGGGGAAAGTGTAGTTAGGCAGCATAGGATGGTGGTTTGTAGGATGACATTGGTGATCAAGAAGAGGAGGATGAGTGTGAGGGCAGCACCAAGGATCAAATGGTGGAAACTGAAAAAGAGTAATTGTGAGGTGACGTTCAGGGAAGAGTTAAGACAGGAACTGGGTGGCAGTAAAGAGTTACCGAATAGCTGGGTAACTACAGCAGAGCTAGTAAGAGAGATGGCTAGAAAGGTGCTTGGTGTGACATCTGGAAAAATGAAGGAGGACAAGGAGACATGGTGGTGGAATGAAGAAGTACAGGAGAGTATACAGAGAAAGAGGTTGTTGAAGAAGAAGTGGGATTCTCAAAGGGATGAAGAAAGTAGACAAGAGTATAAGGAGATGAGGTGCATGACAGAGAGAGGTGGCTAAGAATAAGGCGTATGAAGAGTTGAATAAAAGGTTGGACACTAAGGAAGGAAAAAAGGACATGTACCGATTGGCTAGACAGAGGGACTGAGCTAGTAAAGATGTGCAGCAGGTAAGGGTGATAAAGGACAATGAGGGAAACGTACTGACAAGCGAGGAGAGTATGTTGAGCAGATGGAAAGAGTACTTTGAGGGGTTGATGAATGAAGAGAATGATAGGGAGAGAAGGTTGGATGATGTGTGGATAGTGAATCATGAAGTGCAGTGGATTAGCAAGGAGGAAGTAAGGATAGCTATGAAGAGGATGAAGAATGGAAAGGCTGTTGGTCCAGATGACATACCTGTGGAAGCATGGCGGTGTTTAGGTAAAATGGCAGTGGAGTTTATAACTAGATTCTTTAATGAAATCTTGGAAAGTGAGAGGATGCCTGAGGAATGGAGAAAAAGTGTTTTGGTACCGATTTTTAAGAATAAGGGTGATGTGCAGAGCTGTAGTAATTACAGAGGGATTAAACTGATCAGTCACAGCATGAAGTTATTGGAAAGAGTAGTGGAAGCTAGGTTAAGAAGGGAGGTGATGATTAGTGATCAGCAGTATGGTTTCATGCCATGAAAGAGCACTACAGATGCGATGTTTGCTCTGAGAGTGTTGATGGAGAAGTACAGAGAAGGTCAGAAGGAGTTGCATTGTGTCTTTGTGGATTTAGAGAAAGCATATGACAGGGTGCCTAGAGAGGAGTTGTGGTACTGTATGAGGAAGTCGGGAGTGTCAGAGAAGTATGTAAGAGTGGTACAGGATATGTACGAGGGTAGTGTGACAGCGGTGAAGTCTGCGGTGGGAGTGACGGATGCATTTAAGGTGGAGGTGGGATTACATCAAGGATCAACTCTGAGCCCTTTCTTATTTGCAATGGTGATGGACAGGTTGACAGACGAGATCAGACAGGAGTGATGTTTGCAGATGACATTGTGATCTGTAGTGAGAGTAGGGAACAGGTGGAGGAGACCCTGGAGAGGTGGAGATATGCTCTAGAGAGAAGAGGAATGAAGGTCAGCAAGACTAAGACAGAATATATGTGTGTGAGTGAGAGGGAGGATAGAGGAATGGTGAGGATGCAGGGAGTAGAGGTGGCAAAGGTGGATGAGTTTAAGTACTTGGGATCAACAGTTCAGAGTAATGGTGAGTGTGGAAGAGAGATGAAGAAGAGAGTACAGGCAGGATGGAGTGGGTGGAGAAGAGTGTCAGGAGTGATTTGTGACAAACGAGTACCAGTAAGAGTGAAATAGAAGGTCTACAAGAGGGTAGTGAGACCAGCTATGTTATATGGGTTGGAGACCATGGCATTGACAAAAAGGCAAGAGTAAGAGCTTGACGTGGCAGAGTTGAAGATGTTAAGATTTGCACTGGGTGTGACGAGGATGGACAGGATTAGGAATAAGTATATTAGAGGCTCAGTCCAGGTTGGAAGGTTTGGAGACAAAGCCAGAGAGGCAAGATTACATTGGTTTGGACATGTGCTGAGGAGGGATGCAGAGTATATTGGGAAAAAGATGCTAAGGATGAAGCTGCCAGGTAACAGGAAAAGAGGGAGGCCTAAGATAAGGTTTATGGATGTGGAGAGAGGGGGACATGCAGGTGGTTGGTGTGACAGAGCAAGATGCAGAGGACAGGAAGAAATGGAAACAGTTGATCTGCTGTGGCGACCCCTAATGGGAGCAGCTGAAAGAAGAAGAAGAAGATTTAAACAAAATCAATACTGGCATTTATATTTCAGAAAAAAATATATCAGTGTGATTCTAACTTATAAAACAAGTTGAACAAAGCAAAATCAACAAAGTACAGGCAATAATAAAAGAGTATATATTCCTGTCTCTTAACCCCCAGCATAAATTTCTGAAATGTTACAGCATTTATCATTTATTGTAAACAATTTGGTGATTTGTTTGATAAAAATGTATCAGTTGTATTAATTCCTGGCAATTATCATTCTTTTAAAAACAGTCTGTTATCTTTTATATAAAGATAATGAATTTGATCTGTTGCAAAACGTATAATTCCCTGGTATGAAGGGTTACCTTAAATACTCATAGTATTTACACATCGATCACCATCTAATTGTACAATGAAGGAAGGCAATCAATGTCAATACATATCCACAGTAAACACAAAACTGCATCTTCAGTGCCAAACACTATGACAGCACAATAAGAACAGGATCAACTACAGTAGGAATCTGATGTCAAATTTCATCAAAAAGAAGAACCTTACTACTTCTCTACTGTTCTAATTAAATTCATAAAAAAACTGTCAAATCTGATGAATAAAAATAGTAGCTGTAGCAGTAAGTAATGAGTAAGTTCATAGGCTACCTCCTACTTACGTACATAGACTCACATTTAACTAATTACACCGAGAAAAAAAAATGACGCATCTGATGAGAAAAGGCAGTGTAGGATCTGCGATCTGAAGAAAAGCATGAGCCTGATAAGTAATACAACTAGCATCTTGGACATTCAAATGTGTTTCAATGGAAACAATTGACAAACAAAAGCATTCCTTGTCAGCAAGAAAAGATTTTAAAAAGATTCTGTATTCAAAATTACTTATCCAACCCCCTACCAAGTAAAGCACCAAATACCACATAACAAATAATATAATTTACAACAAAAATATCTCCAAACACAAATTACCACAGCACATCTCTTTTCCCTCTCACCATAACAACACAAAGTCATATCAAACATCGTAAGAGACATTGCCACAACATAAAAACATAAGCAAGACAGTCCCTCGCACCCTTCAAATCTCTCAACTCATTCATCCAAAAAGTACCTTTAGAAAGCAATTTATTAATAATATACACGTGAAAATGAAGTACATTAAAGCAGCAACTTCTATATGACAAAAATTAACTGTATTAAGTGTATACACTGCCATCTTTGCATATCTCAGTATGAAAGTCTCTTAAGCACCAAGGAATTAAGAAAACTTATAGACAATGGAAACAAATAACCAAACAAACTGAAAGACAAATCAGATTACTTCAGGTTAACATTTTTAGATCTTTTATTTGAAGAGAATGGAGTAGAGCCAATCTTCTGATTCTTCTTTTTCACGTCGGTCCCTACATTTTTCCCTGATGTTCTCTTCAGAGGAGAACAATAATTCATATATTCAAGTGAAGGGAGCAAATTATTGTTTTTAATAAATACAGAAGCTTCTTCAAGATTATCAAAAATTCTTGTTTCATTAGAAAGTTGTATTTTTATTTTAGCTGGAAATCATATCTGAGATTTTAATACATTTTGTCTCAAAGTTTTTACAAGAGGCCAACAGTTTTTCCTTAGTTCTATTGTTTTCAAAGAATAATCATCATCAAATCTTATAAGATTTTGTTTGTACTTTAATGGGGCTTTCTTCCATGCAGATTTAAGAACCAGTTCTTTATCTGAAGAAGATGAAAATGTTATAACAATGGACCTCAGTGGAGAAGTTGAGCAAGAAGGGATGGGTTTGCCTATGGCTCTATGAACTCTTTCAATGGTATATGAAAAACCTTCCTGTAGATTTAAGATGTCAGGTAGCCAAGAATTTAGAAAGGAAATGAAGTCTTCACCTTCTGCTTTTTCAGGTAGTTTGAAGATTCTTATACTACATCTCCTCTCTCTATTTTCCAAATCATCTATCTTGTTTAACAACAAAGTATTTTGTATTAGTAAAAACTCTGATTTTATTTCTTCCTCTCTCAGTCTACCATCAGTGTCATTTTAAGGCATTCTCCATTTCAGATATTTTTGTTTGCTGCTGTTGTAGTATTTCCTTAAAAACCTTCGTCTGTTTAAAATAACTCTCATTCAAGTTTTCTAGATTATTCTGAAATCCATCCATTTTCAGACGCAGTTCCTGAAGTGATGAAGTTATTTGTTGCACGTCCTTTTTCAGGGATGTCTCAGCCTAAGAGTGTTTAGCATTACTCATTTTCATTCAGAAATCTGGTCTCCAAGTAATTTTGACAGGAAAAGTTTTGTAGAGCTTGTTTAAATTGTGAACACAAACAAAAAAACTAGATACATAAATAGAATACTATATAAACATTTCTTCAATAAATTATTTTTCCTGTATTTGATGATAATATTACAGAGCTCTAAAAAGATGCTGCTTTCAACTGGCCATATATACTCTTCCCCTAGTTCTTTTCACCCATTTTTTTATTTAAAGTGAGGATGGGACTTAAGAGATCTCCTCTTGCTACATCAGTTCTCACAAAAAGTCTTCCTCTTTTAAGATACTATCAGAAATCTGGGGGCTTAATACATTACACCTGTAAGAAACATCATGTCTTCATTCTACACTTGCTTTAAAATAAAACATGCTATAAAATAAAATGTGAAAATTCAGAAGAACAAATTATGTGTGTAAAAGAGCTATATGTTAATAAGCTAAATAAATACATTTTAAAACTTTAATGTTCACCAGCAAGCACTTCACTGTTTGAAAAAAGGACTTTAACAAACTTTCCAGCAGTTAAACAAAACTCCATAATTTGCACTGCCCTATGTTCTGTAGTAATGGTGACTTTAAAAAAGGGTTGTGGGAGCCCAGTCCTCACATGGGGATAAGTTGGAGCAAAAACATTGTGTCCATGTGTTAGTGTACTAATGCATATGTAAAATAACATGCTGAGAATGCATGTATACGACTTTTCAATTAAATGGTCTTGGAAAAGAGTGTTCTAAGAGATCCTATCAGAGATATAACTCCTCCCTCTCTAAACACAAACAAGCACTTACATTTATGGTTTGCCTTCTGTTTAGAGTCAGATGATAAAATATATTTTCCTCATCACTGCTGGCATAGCCTTCAGCTGTTACACACATCAAGCTTATAACAATACCTAGAAATTCTTTGTAGCTTTTATTGTGTTGCAGACCTCAAACTTAACATGGGCTATAGTTACTTTTCCCTTGATAGTTTCAGTATCAAAAACTGGAACATTTTTCTCAGCAACACTAAATTTCTTAAAAACACAGGTAATGCCCAAATTTCACCTTTACGTAAAACAGTAAGTTACATGAAAACGAGCACAAGTGTATTTCATAGAACAGCTTGGTCTAGAGAGGCCTAGCTGTTTTCTTTGTAGCAGAAAGAATCCGTCTGATTTGATCTAGCTAGAAGCATTCCTGCAACACTGTTATTTTGATTGGGTAATTGGGCTAGTTTCTGTTTCTTTGTCTTTAATAGCCAGTGTTTTAAACCAGTTCTACTTGTTTGCTCAAGCTGTTCAAAGCTGCAGTGAGATAGGCCTTCTGCCATTTGCTCTGCTGTGATATTGGAAAAAGATAAGTGCTTATTTTCAACTGTTTTCTACACTTCAGTTTTACTGTATATCTGTTTAATCTGTGCAACTGTTTTTTGTCCCACCCAACTGCGCAGGTGCTGTGGTGGTCTTAAATCTTGGTGGCTTTGATTTGCCCACGTCTAGTATAAAGCTGATACTGGCACTTCCCCCAGTCACATTACATCATCTCATTATACTGTTTATAGTGAGAACTTAGTAAAGACCCACCCCTTTAGCTTCTGAGCCTTGAATTATCTTATGTCTCCACTTTCTACTAAAAAAAAAAAAACTGTACCTCTTTCTACATCATTTATGTTTGCCGTATTTATTACTGCTTGTTGGTAGCCTCATTAAATCGATGACAGTATTCTACTGAATCGGTGCTTTATTTGTGCTGTTACTGTTGTGGTTGTGAGCTATTGCTTCAAAGCAATCTGCTGATTATATTTCATTGATATCTACTGCAATTCATTACTGTTTAACTGCATTTTACTGCATTTTACTGCATTTCGTTGCTGTTTAACTATATTTTTTCTTACTGCAAGTTCTATTCTTTTGACTGTAAGTGATTAATCTGTGCTTGATTGTGAGTTTTTTCTTACCGAGTTCTTAACATTAAAATTGAGCAGCATAGTCTAGATACAGGTCTGCGGCACCCAGAGCTTCAGCTGCACAGTTTTTAACCCTTATTGAGGTATTCCAACTTCAGGTTTTCCCTTAGTAGCACTTGTGTTATCATCTAGTAGTACTACTCATAGACCTTCCTCCCTTTACCCTCTTAGCTCTTTTAGTTTCTGACAAATATGGACGGACAATTTCCTACATCTTCCCCTGCCAGTCTGGTAGATATGGGCATTATGAGATGGTATAGTAACTGCCTCATGTACACAGACAACCCTCTACTACTACCACCTAGGAACACAATTTGTGAGAGATGCAATTATATCAAGCACCTAGTGTCATTGTTCTCTCCCCCACAAACCAGTATAACTGCCACTGAGAAGGTTGGCAACACCAACACCACACCTAAAGCTCTGCCCACACCTACACAACACACCCCCACATATAAGGAGGTTCTCAACAGAAGTATACCCAAACAATAGAGACCTCCAAGGGATAAATGCACGCAAACTCCAATGCCTGCCACACCACACATAGTCCACACACTTGTTTCTCACAGCCACTAAGGCCTAAACATAAACCCAACATATTAGTCATAGGAGACTCCATTGTGATGTGCCCCTTATCAGGCTGGATAAGGAGAAAGTCACGGCTAGTTGCACTCAAGTCTCTCAACAGGTACTGTTATGACGCTGCCATAGTCCATGTTGGAGTGAATGACTTGAGATGTACCTCTCTGGACTATATGAGGAGAGACATGATCAAGCTCGTTGAGTATGTGTCCCAGGCAGGTATGCTCCTAGCCTTAAGCAGCATTCTACCATCACCCAGAATTATCCCACAATACAAACAGAAAATGACTGACTTTAACAATTGGCTTAGTTTCTGGTGTCATTCCAAAGGGATCCAGTATATGACAGCCTGGGATGACGTGATTAACAAGCCTCGATGCTTTGCCAGAGATGGGCTGCATCTGTCTCCCTTGGGCTTCAGGCTCCTGGCAAAGGCTCTTGCCTCATCCACAGTGCCTTTTTTAGGCAATGCCATGAGGTCAAATTACCAACATGAAAATTTCATCAAAACATAAATTAAAGGTCCTGTTGCTAAACGCTAGAAGTCTAAACATGAAATTGCACTAATTGAAAGCATTCTTAACTCTGGGAGAAACTGACATTTGTGCAGTCACAGAAACGTGGTTCAAAATTGCGGAGAGCACCTCAGCCATTCCAGGTTACTCATCCTATCATTCATTCAGACCCCAAACTGTGGGCAGCAAAACCCCTAGTCATAAAATTATAGCCAGCTACAGGTTTCCAACTCTGACTCAAGATGCCCACTCCACCTATCTGGACCTCTTCGAATCTATCAGAATTCAACCCTTTACCCTGATCCTAGGCGACTTTAACTATCCAACCATAGATTAGAAGAAATACTCATGCCAAAACACAAATGCCAAGAAATTCCTTGATTTTGTCACTGCAAATGCCTTGGACCAGTTGGTTGACACCCCCACAAGAGGTGAATATATCTTGGACTTGGTATTAACCAACATGCGTAACCACTGCAGCATCCCTACAGTGTCATCATCCCCAGTAAGATCTGACCACAAAGCAGTCACTTTTGAAATCACCATCTCCTGCAACCCCCTCCCCCTAGCTATGGTCAAACAAAAAAACTTCTCCAAAGCCAATTACAACCTCCTGAGGGAAGGTATAAACAGCTTCACAGCCCCCTCTCCCTCCAAAGGAACTGGCACATGCCCAACCCTACACCAAAGTACTATATGAGCATTTATATAGCTGCATGGAATCAAGAATACCAGACAGGACAAAATCATCCTCCTCAAGGAAGAGTAAACCCGTCTGGTGGAAATCTACAATAAATAGACTCTATAATAAAAGGAAAAGATTGCTGTCCAGGACCAAGAAGAAGCAGGTGTCTAATTGGAAGCAATCTCTCCTTAGTCTGAACAAGCAAATAAGAGCACTAGCGAAATCCTCCAAAGCAAACTTCAAGTCCAAACTGGCCGCATCTACTAAAGACAAGCATAAGGCTTTCTTACCATATGTCTGCAATCTCAAGGGAAGCACCCAGATCTGCTCAGGACTGATGATCAAGGACACCACATACACAAACCCTGTAGATATAGCCAACCTGCTGGCAGACAGGTTCAGTGAAAACTTCAGTCTTCTGTCCCCCCATTAGTAAAACAGAACATCCTCAATACCTGCCCCCCTCCCCTTATCTCTAGGAAGCAAGTCATCACTGCCCTCTCAAAGGCAAAAAATACAGCCTCCATGGGACCCGATAACATCCAGGCTGCATCCTACATAAACTCAGGCAGGAACTTGCAGCACCATTAGGCACCCTATTCAACCAAAGCCCGAGTACTGTCTTCACCCCAGCCGAGTGGAGGACAGTTACTGTCATCCCTCTGCACAAAGGTGGAGCATTCCCCGATGCAGGAAATTATAGACCCATTAGCCTAACTAGCTTGATCTGCAAGGTCATGGAGTGGATTATCATGGACCTCATTAACAATGACATTGGCAACCTCCAGACACTTGATCCCACACAGTTTGGTCTTGTCAAGGGGAGGTCATGCCTGTTAAATTTGGTTGACTTCTTTGAGACAGTCACCAAGGCCATAGATGAGGGGAAGACAGTGCACACTGCCTACCTTGACCTGGCCAAGGCCTTTGATACTATCCCCCACTCAGGGATAATAAACTCTTTCAACTAGGCATCAATCCATATGTTACCAGATGGGTAGCAAACTGGCTTACTGATAGAACCCACCTAGTCAAAATAGGGGAAGCCACCTCAAGTAGTAGAACCATAACAAGCAGTGTACCCTAGGGATTGGTCCTGGGGCCTCTGCTATGGGGGATATACTTCTCAGAGGTGCAGGCCAAATCTAAAGAGCTATGGTTGACCAAGTTTGCAGGTGACTGCAAGCTGGATGCCGTCATCAATTCTCCTAGTGATGTGGACATCCTCCAAGAGGGTCCCATACAAATGACTGGTGCCAGAAGCATGGCCTCAAACGTAATGCCAAAAAATGCATCATCATCCCTTTTGGGGAGAATGATGCCCGCATAAATTATCACATTGATAATAAAGCACTAAGAATGCAATCAGTCGTGAGGGACTTGGGCACCCAGGTTGATAGCAAACTGACTTTTGACCACCATAGTGCCTCCATTGTACGGAAAGCTTTTTACATGGCACACCTCATTATTAAGAGTCTCTCATTCAGGGACAAGTTGGTCATAACATCCCTGTATTCTTCCCTCATAAGACCCATTATTGAGTAGAATGCCTCTTTCGGCATGTACCTCACAAAAACCAGGTAGCAGCTGGAGAGACCACAGAGGTTCCTCACCCACAGAATCCAGGACCTCAAACATCTACCCTACACAGATAGGCTAAAAGCCCTGTCCCTCTACTCAGTCTCTTACAGACTCCTCAGAGGTGACCTCTGTCTGGCAAACAAAGCAAACTCAGACCCCACCCTGATGGGACTGCTGCATATCCGCAAGTCAAGCTCCACTCGAGTAACCCACATGTGCGACCTCAACCTGGTCTGTGACATCAAGACTTGTTGACGGGACATATTTGTGTCCCAGAGACTCCCCCCTTTTGTGGAATAGACTCCCTGTCCATGTAAAGCAGAGTACCTCATTAAACCTTTTTAAGTGCAACCTGGATAACTGGATGGGAAACAAAAAATACACCCCTGGGATTCCACCTGTGTCCCTGCTTGACAGTGGCATAGGGAACTGACTTATTGGAACATGTGCTAAATTCATGGCTAGGCTTATAAGGGCTTCAGGGCCAATAGCCTAGTAACTTCCTATGATCCTATGAATGGGAACATACGCCTGCAAGCTTTGTAAGTTGTGTAAGTAGATGAGAACAGGCCCTATGTGACTATAAAAGGATATAACAGATTCATAGGTTCAAGACAACATGTTACTTTTAACAATACAGTGATTATACAGATTGCGACCTGTGAATGTTGTGACTCTTTATATGTAGGAAAAACAACCAGAAAACTCTCAAAATGGGGTATACAAACATGTACAGACTACCATAAAGAAAGATGAGAAGAATGTTTTGTACAAACACTTTACAATATGGATGAATTGTAAAACATTTTCAGTTTTTGTCCTTGACTGGGTAGAACCTGGTTATTTTAAAGGAGATGTTAACAGTATAGGAACTGTGTTGGCAACTTAGGCTCACGTAAAGTAAATCCATGGTTTAATGGTAATTTGAATATTGAATGTATTTTTTTAGAATAGAAACGATAAATTATAAACCCTGCCTATTGATTTTATATATGGTCATGTGATCATGTGACTGTAAAGTGTGCTGTAGACATGCTTTTTAATTGAAGAAGTTCTGACAATAAAAGACAAAGTGTTAAATAGGATGTGGCTCCATGTTAGACCTCTCAACAGCCCCTGTTTTGGGGGAACATTCCTATTTCAGACTTGATTTACCCCAGCACATGCTGTTCCTATTTTTGGAGGTTTGTCCTTATTTTCAGGCTTGATTTATCCCTTCATAATTTTTTCTGAATCCCCTTCATCACACAGGATTTATGAAGTTGTCTAGCTCACAGAAAACCACACAACATGACCAACATACTAATGACACCAATAATTTGAAAAAAGATGACATATCTTACTTCTCCCTTTTTCGGAAGCAAAAATAAATGACCATGTATGGTATAATTTTGCAATACAGTTCATTAAAGTCTACAGATTTTTATACTATCTATTTACTAACGTGCAGATATTTTTCCATCATTTTTGTCATTCTGTTTTTAAACATATGTTTTTGAGTAATATCCCACATTCCTACTGGAAATGGGAAGAGTCATTTGTTATTTGGTTAAAATCTATGCTAATTAGATGTCCAGATTTTGGGTTGGATGCATCTACTTTTCAAGGCCCTGTGCTCCTATTTTCAATGCTTGCAGGTTGAGAGGTACAGCTCAAGTGGTTTCTCAAAGGAGTGTAAGGCTTTTGATTTTGTTTGACACTCACAGTACAAGACTGGTGTTTTTTGTTTGCTCCTTTAACAAAAGTACCTTTTCTGTTAAATGCTGATATATGAGCACTTGGCTGTTGTACAACTGGCAAGGACTTATTATAGTTTGCTATTTCTTCAACAACATATGTGTGTGTGTGTAGCTGTCTAAGTGCTTGTGTGTGTGTGTGTGTGTGTGTGTGTGTGTGTGTGTGTGTGTGTGTGTGTGTGTGTGTGTGTGTGTGTGTGTGTGCGTGGCAAAGTGTGAAGCTGTCTCAAATGTGTTCTCCAAGACTGAGAAGTCCCCTCCTCGTGAGGCTGACCACTACGCATAACAGAAACTAAACAGAAGACTAACATTGTGTTGATTTCAGCCACATGATGCTGATAGTTCCTACACTATCCTTGCTCCATTCCTTAGTTCCAAATAGTTCTGAATGCTGATGTACAATGCACTACTTCAGCTTCAAATTTGTGTTTTAGCACAAAACACCATTTACAATAAATAATAATAAAGTTAACTTTAATCCACATAAAATTAACTAAAAAAAACAGATGAACATAAAAATGTATAAAAGATACAGCTAAACCCTTATATTACTCTAGTTGTTCATATTCAGTATCAAAAAGATAAGACTTGCGTGATCCGCAGAAGCCAGTTTTGTTTGTGCACTCTAAAAGCCACTGAGGTAGTAGATTCCACAGGTGAGGAACTCGATAAACAGAAATAAACGATAAACAAGACACACCTCCAAAAATACCAACATCCCCTGAGTGGCACAGCATAAAGCATTCGGAGGGTTATATGGCACCACCAATTCTTTTAGGCGAGAAGGACCCAAATTATTTAAAGACAAAATCACCAACATCAGGGCCTTATACATAATCCTGAGTTGAACTGCTAGCCTATGTAGATTTTGCAAAGCAGGATTGATAGGTTGGCAAAGAGACAGAGTTAGTAACTTGACTGCAGAGTTCCGCATCAGCCTTGTGAAGTCCCAGGTAAAGGACATTGCAATAATCCAACCATGAAGAGATCAAAGCATAAACTACTCTAGAAAGATCAACTTTTGATAAGAAGTGTTTTATCGTGGCTATGTTTTAACGATGGAAAAATTAAGATTTAACAATGGTTGACACTTGGCATTGTAGTATCAGCCTAGGATCCAGAACACCATGATTACACGTTATTTCAACAAACTCAAGCATATTTCTAAAAAGTAAAATTTCAAGAAAGGGAAAACATGAGCCTTGTACAGTAGCATGAATTGACATGACCTATGTTTTGGAAGGGTTCCGTTTCATCCACTTACTGGACAACCATAACTATATTACTTTAACATGATTAACAAACGAATACACACACATCATATAATTCTGAGGGAAGGTGAGATACATCTGGATGTTGGCTGTGTAACTCTGATATTCTAATCTTCTCTTCTTGAAAAGATCTCCCAACAGTAGCACACAAAATGACAACAATAATGAGCCTAAAACTGAACCCTATGGTACTCCACAAACCAAAAGTGTGGAATTCTTTTTTTTAAATCTGAACATACCTTTGGTAACGGCCTAAATGATATGAATCAAACCATACTAGGACCACAGAGGACCAACCACAGTATGATTTTAAGCAGTCAGTCAAAATTGCAGTATCAAAGGCTGCTAAAAGATCCAAGAGGACTAAGACTGAATAACAATGCTGATCCCTGGCCATTACAAGACCACTTACTACCTGAATAACAGCAGCTTCAGTACCATGGTAGGTGTGAAATACAGACTAGAAAGGATCCGTGAGTCCACTATCTATGAGATGCATCTGAAGTTGCTTAGAACAACCTTCTCAATAACCTTCCATTAAAAAGGAAGGTTACAAATACAGTGGAAATTATTGAGCATACAAGGATCTAATCTTGGCTTCTTGTGAGTAGGAATGACCATGGCCTCTTTCAAGGCTGATGGAAAATCCCTGGTCTCACCTGCACAGTATCTGATAAATTAATGGACCAATGAATTCTAAAGAAGCTAACACTAATCAGTTGGACATGTATCCAAGTCACATGTTGATGAACACATACTCAAGAACACAGCAATAAGCTCACTGTAATCAAGAATATTGAAGACATTCTAAGGTTAAATAATATCAAAAAGTCACATCACAAAAATACACCATTGGATCTAAAGACATTGCTTGACTCTATCACCCTCTCAGTGAAGCAATATTTCCTCATGCTTTTTTTTCAGCCATCCTCCTACAGTTGCACATAATGGCTCCTCCCTCTTGTTCTTTCTTCTTTCCCACCTATCCCAATGCAATGTGATACAGCCAGTTCGCATCCTCCGTTTGCTTTTTCTTATGTAAAGAATACATGCCCAGCTTTCTTAACCTGCTTTTGAATCACAGTCCATCTATTCATGTCAACATTCTATTGCAGACTTCCTAACAGATTTAGTCTCCTTTTTCCACAGTGTCTCCAGAACTGAAAAAATTTTGCCAGATGCAAAATTACCAATGTCCCCTGTAATAAAAGGACTATGAGGTGAGCAGAAGACATGATCAAGCTGTATGCAGTACATAATTTGTGAGTAAATTCTTTGTTTGCTGATGATCCATGCAAGTTCACTACTATATGCATTAGTTCCATTCAGGCTCATATCACTCTATGTTTGGAACTGGCAGACTGTTCAATACTCTGATGCTGCCAGTGTACCTACACAGCTCTGTAAAAATGCTATAAAGGTTGTCATTATGACTAAGAAACAGCAGTCTTAGATCATCTGTTCATTTGAATGTGTAAGTAGCAGAGACAACATTACTTCTAAAGATCACTGTAACACATCTACTGCTACACACGTACAGTATGTATGGAAATACATATCCTCCCAGTCATATCATTATAATTTCCAAGCTAGCAGGAACCATATTTTATTTATTTGCTTAACATTTGTTTACCAGGAAATTCTGACTTGGAACGTGCCAATTTCCAGTGGAGGCCCGGGGAGAAACACCCCAGATGCATGTCTTTGTAACATGGGAGGAAACTGGAGCACCTGGAGAAAACCCACACAAATGCAGGGAGGACATGCAGACTCTGCACAGAAGGCACCCCAGCTGAGAATCGAACCAGAGAACCTCTTGTTGTGAGGAAACAACACAAACTGCTGCGCCACTGCAGGGTCCAAATACCACATGCTTCAGACAATCTTCTGGCTCCTGCTATAAAGTATTTTGTATTAAATTACATAACTAAAAAGAGTAAATGGTCATGGCTAAATAATTCACAGCTACTTGTAAACCCTAAAATAAACTATGTTACTGCTATTTACCCCAAAGCATATCTCTACCAAAACAACAATATTCACTACTGTCATTTTTAATTTCTCCAAGTCTTTTGGGTTTCTTATACCATGACAGGAATGGACCCCATTCCTAAGTCAAAGTACAATTAAAGTTCATGAAATTAGCATTGTTTCACTCTTTGATGTCAGCCAAAAGTGCTCTTCTCAGCACCCGCAATGTGCCCAGTAATGACTCCTTCTGAAATTCGTACGGTGTTACTTGAATTGGTAACATAACTAAATACGATTGTAAATTCTACTACTATTGGAACTGTCTGGGTATCTTTCTTCCAGATGGCTCTTGTTTCTGCCTGCAGATCAAGGTATTTTATGACTTTGTGTCTCTCTGTATGCAAGACACTGTAGTCACTATGTGTTGTGATTTCAATGATCAATGGGGTCTATATTAGAATGCAGAAACCTCACTTACGCAAATCCCGAAAGGCTGACACAAACAGCGAACCACATGAACACCGAACGTCTTTAAGCACGAAATTCAAAATACTGAATCGCCATAGTTGTCCACACCATGTTTAGTGAGGTAAAACATCAGTAGGAGATTCCCTTATCCGGTATAGCTCCCTAACGTAAATGTGCAATAGTTAGTGACCTTAGGGTTAGGGTGCGGATTAAGGTAAGTGCATATATAGTAACACATTCATATTTATTTTGTTTGGGTAAGCAGTACATAGCGGGCAGTGGAGTTGGCCAACTATGGCAATTCGATATTTTGAATTTCGCACTTAAGGATGTTAGGTGTTCTTGCAGTTCGCTGTGTATGTTTCGGTCATTCGGATTCGCGGAAGTGAGGTTTCGACATTTTAATATAGACCCGATCAATGCTACTTTTGTCTTCTTTTCTTGGACCACTATATCTGGCTTTCTAGCATCTATCTTTTGAACTGCTGGTATTGGGTGATCCCATGTGATATAAACATCATTTTTTATGATTCTTTGTGGCTCATGTTTCCAGTGTTTTTCAGCCACTTTGATACAATCATGTATTGCACAATCGCCAGTGTAATCAGTCTCGCCACATTATTATGCCTTTCAGTATAAAGTCCCTCTGCCATTAGTGCATCGCAACCAGCAACAATGTGTGTAACTGTTTCCAATTTGGTTTTACAAAACCTACATATGTCTGTTTCTCCCACATGTTCAATGGACTTTGTAAATCAGCGTGTACCGTAGCCCATTATCTTGGGCTGACAATATTAACCTTTCATTTCTTGATGTGAATTCACCTCTCCTTAACCATTCCTGCGTTCGTTCTTTATCAACATGAGGCACTTCCAGAAGTTTTCTATACTTGCAACTATATTTATGTTTTTCCACATTTCTTGCCTTCTCATCTGGTCCTTCACCATCTGTTCTTTCTTCTGTTTTTTAGTACATTCAGTTGCTACCTGGTTTTTATCTACTTCTGGTTTGATTTCCATTCCTGCTTGACGTTGATATGCTTCTGCTAACTTAACAAAGATATCATCTTAGATTTATTCTTCTCATGTTTCAAAACTTTCACTATATTTGGATCTTGTGAGGTCAGTAGATATGTGTGGAGTCCCATGATTGCAGATCTATATATGTAATCAATTTCAAGGAGGCCCATCCCTCATTCAGAACAGGGAATATATAATCATGTTATACACTGATTTTTATAAATCATTTGGTAAGCATGAAGCATCCTTCTTGTTTTAATATCCAATCTATCCAACACTTTTTGGGGCCAGTCAATCACTCCAAAACTATAAGTTAGAACAGGAAGAGCAAATTGATTTATGGCTTGGATCTTGTTCCTAGATGTCAGTGCTGTTTTCAGGATTAATTTAAGTCTTCTAAAGTACTCCTTACTAAGCTTTATTTGCATTTGTTCATGTTTTTTTGCTGATCCTTCATCAGTTCCCAAGTATTTATACACTCCCTCTTGCTCAAGTTCTTTTATATCACATTCTTGTCCCAAACTGATGTTTTCCTGGTGCTGCAGTTTTCCTTTTTTAAAGGTTGCTTTTGCACATTTATCAAGACCAAATGACATTCCAATATCATCTGAAAAAGTTTTCAACCTACAGCTGTGCTTTCAATTCCTCTTCTGATGAGCTATACAGTTTTAAATCATCGACAAAGAGAAGATGAGACGTAATTAGACTTTGTTGTTTTCTAGGAGCCAAATTGTAGCCATGGCCTAAGCTGTTAAGTAAATAACTTAATGGATTAATAGCAAGGCAGAATGCCAGCATTGATAGAGAGTCACCCTGGAATATCTCCCTTTGAGTTTTTATCCCTGGGATAATAATCTGTCCTTTATCATGGCTTAGTTGCAAAGTGGTCTTCCACTTTCATGGTTACTGTAATGTAGTCAATCAGTGTAGGGTGTATCTTATACATTTTTAAGCATTCTTTTATCCATGAATGTGGGATACTATCAAATACTTTTTTGCAGTCAATCCATGCCATACTTAGATTCTTCCCCTTCTTACAGTTCTCCACTATAACTTTGTTTAACAACAAATGATCCTTTGTTCCATATGATTTTCAAATCTAGGTGCTTAGGATTTCCCTTTCTCTTCCCCCCTTGGCTGACCTGGTGTGACTCAGACTGAACTCTACAGTTCCCTACAAAACGGTGTCTACAGGACTGCAATCAGTTTGTCTCAGCATTTAAGCAGAGTAGGTTGCACACACAAAGCATTTGTTAAGCTTTCACTTACAGTGCTGTGTAATTAAGCAGGTCACCATTTTGGTCAGCCATAGGGCTCTTTTTTTCTACTTGAATGTTTGCCTCCTTCCCCTGTAACTTAAGTAAACTGACTCTTACATTAAGAGCTATAATACTTACCTTATAGCTTTAGGACACCTTAGGAAACCTTTTAAACTGCAATAACCTGACATTTGAACAAGTAACCCTTTTAAAAATTCCCCAAATTATATACTGTTGAGTCTGTCTTTCCAGCTAAACATAAGTGATATTGCAGTGCTGAGTGCAAGCAACATTAAAATTAAAGTACTGAGTGCAAATAACATAGTGCTGAGTGCAGATTTTAGGACCTTACATTCAACTTACCTCTGGTGTGGTGTCTTGAGTCAATCAGGGTATTCCCTGTAACCACTCCTACCTGCTTTCGCTTTTCCCCCAAACCCACTCTTTCCTCAAAACAGGTTAAACTGCTACAATTCAGTACAGGCATCATTTTCAAATCTAGGTGCTTAGGATTTCCCTTTCTCTTCCCCCCTTAGCTGACCTGGTGTGACTCAGAGTAAGTTTCTTCATTGTATGGAGTTTTTTGTGTAACTGAATGACTTGCTGCTAAATTCTGATTCTGCACAGACTGCTCTATTTTTTTCAGAGGCTCTAGAAGTAGCTAGTGACTTTACTGAATTTCTGTGGTAATGTTTGTGTTTAAACAAAAACTGTACCTAGAGAAAGTGTATAATCAGAGCTCCTACTTGCTGCATGTGTTTTTAATGTTTAAATTGCACACACACATTGAAGAAGTGCTTTTATGAATCGAATAATTTGGGCTAGCTATACCTGAAGTGCTTTTACTGGCAATTTTCCAGTTGTACAATTGATTTAGTTTTTCTGGTATATCTTTAAAATCTGGTAAGTGTTTATTTACTGCATTGCTCTCTTGCTTAGGTTTCTTAGCTATAAATCTTAGTTCATTCTGAAGTGTGTCACTTTACCCCCTCACCCTCAAACCTTTCTGAATGTATTATTATAAAATAACTGCCTGTTGTTGCCTTCATGCTTACCCTAGAATCTCTGCTTTTCTCTTTTCCTGTTTGAACTCTTCAGTTCCCTACAAAACGGTGTCTACAGGACTGCAATCAGTTTGTCTCAGCATTTAAGCAGAGTAGGTTGCACACACAAAGCATTTGTTAAGCTTTCACTTACAGTGCTGTGTAATTAAGCAGGTCACCATTTTGGTCAGCCATAGGGCTCTTTTTTTCTACTTGAGTGTTTGCCTCCTTCCCCTGTAACTTAAGTAAACTGACTGTTACATTAAGAGCTATACTTACCTTATAACTTTAGGACACCTTAGGAAACCTTGTAAACTGCAATAGTGCTTCGAGGAAGGGGGGTGGGGTAGCTGTACTCTATAAATCTGAGTTGAATGTCACCATAGATGTAATGCAACCACCTCGGATTAATAACTCTGAGATTCTTGCCACCAAATTGCAACTTAATAAAAATAAATGCATTAATATCATCTGTATGTACATTCCCCCAGGTAACAATATATCTACACTTGAAGATATCCTGCACTGGCTATCATATCATTACCCCCAAGAAACCCTACTACTTGGAGACTTTAACATAGACTGGGGCACCTGTTCCTCAGAATCCCCAACCACCCATATTAACCTGCATGCATTTACACAAATTATATCCATCCCTACCAGGATAGGTAAACCCAACCAAAAAGAAAGCATACTTGACTGGGTACTCATAAACAGTCACCCCCAACTGTACACCTCTGATACCCTTCTTGATGGCCTAAGCGATCACCTTCTCCCATATGTAATTAAGTACAAAGCCATTAATTCCCAACAACCCTTACTCAGAGAGGTTAGAAACAATAAAAACTTTTACCCTGCCAAATTCCAACAAGAACTAAACTCATGTAATTGGTCTATTCTAAAACACCTCCCCTTAGAGGGAGCAGTAGCATACTTTAACAACAAATTCCTTGAGATCCTTGATTTGCATGCACCTGTTCTTTCAAAGAGAACAAAGGCAAAAACTGCGCCATGGCTTTCTAAAGAGTCTAAACTCAAAATTACCCTTAGAAACAAAGCATGGGCTTTATGGCGTTCTTCTAAAGACCCCCAAGATCACATTAAATACAGGCAATCGAGGAACAAAACCAAAAAATCAATTTTACAAGACAAAAAAACAATACTACTGTAATTTATAGACAGTAAATCAAAATAACCCTCAGAAGTTTTGGGCAGGTTTAAATAATCTACTACATCCTGGACAAACTTCAACCCCAATCCCTGCTGCTACTATTGATAAAACCCCTGAAGATGTTTCTGACAGTTTTAACCGATTCTTTACTGAGACAATTCAAGCCCTAGCTAGCCAACTACCTCCTAGCTCCCCTGGTCCTGAAAGTAGCACCCCTAGAAACCTACTCGCATTCAGCTTCTAACCAGTTGCCACTTCACTTATCCATACCTTGATCGAAAAATTAAAACCCACTACACTTTCTGCTGATCAACTCCCTGCCGAGTACCTACAAAAATCAGCTGATGCTATTGCTTACCCAGTCTCAATACTAACCAACTGAACCATAGTAGAAGCTAAAATTCCCACCACCTGGAAAATTTCCTATGTAATCCCACTTTATAAAGGAGGCAGCTCTACTGAATTCTCCAATTATAGGCCAATAGCTATACTCTCTCCACTTGCAAAGATTATGGAAAAATGTATTCATAGACAAATCATGCACCACCTAATCCAGAATCACCTTATAGCAGACACTCAGCATGGCTTCCGTCCTCATCACAGTACTACTTAAGCCCTCCTAGCCTTTACCAACACCATAAACCATAATCGCAACAATAATTATATATCCTCAGCCCTCTTCTTGGATCTTTCCAAGGCATTCGATATGGTTGATCACCAACTTTTAATCCACACCCTGCAAGCATTTTGTCTAGATACTAGAGCCCTTCAATGGTTTCAATCCTACCTGAATGGTCGACAGCAAGCTGTCCACTGGCAGAACAAACTCTCTAACCTTCTACCTATCACCCTTGGAGTACCACAAGGCTCTATACTAGGGCCCTTGCTGTTCTCCATCTTCATTAACAACCTTTATACTGTCATCCCAAAAGTCAGCTGTATCCAATATGCTGATGACTCTACTCTGATTTGCTCAGCCACATCTCCAATAGAGTTATGGTCAGCTACCCAGACTACCTTTAATACAATAGAAAACTGGCTTTCGGAGCGTCGTCTGATCCTAAATCCCAAAAAATCTAAAATGCTGTTATTTTCACCAACACGTAGGTCTACCGCTTTCACCTTTCCCATAAATTCAAATGATGGCAGAATAATCTCCCCTGACCCCTCTACAAAACTATTAGGTGTCATCATAGACAATAATCTAAAATTCAACCTACATGTTAACCAAACTATCAAAACCATCAATAAAAAACTAGGGTCACTTTACAGAATAAAAGCCTTCCTAACCCCTCCAGCTAAAATTGCCATAGCTCGCTCTCACCTTCTTTCAACCCTTCTGTATGCATCCCCTCTACTCTCGAATTTAAACAAGACTGTCCTTAACAAACTCTCAATTTGCTACAACCACATTGCCAGGTTTGCCACTGGGCTGCCTTTTAGGACACATCATTGCATAAATCTAAATCAGCTTGGGTGGCTTGAACTACCCAGCCTAATCCAGTATAACCAACTGATTATGGCCTATAAAATCCTCTATAATCCAGACAATACTCCTGCACTTAAAAATATTATCACCCCTATAACAATCCTAGACCGCTTCGATCCTCTAACAAACTACTAATTCAGACTAGCAAAATTAATAACACAGCCAGTGACTCCATCTTTGCAAACTCTGTAAGTAGATCCTGGAACTCTCTTCCAGCAGATATTACCTTACTTTCCACCTTAGGTCAATTTAAAACTAGACTCAAACATTTGTCTCTTAACTGGCTATGTCAATGTATCAAGCCTGGCTAACTCTCTCTAGAATGTGTAAAAATCTGTTAGCCAGTTTACTGTGTAATTTAATTTAATCCTGACTTGTGCTCAGGATCAACTCTAACCTGTGGAACTTGTTTAACTTGCTTACTTATGTAATCTCTGTAAATAGTCTGTAATATGTAATGCTGGTATTATGTAATGCTGTATCTGCTTTCCCATGGAGCTTTTCTCCCCGGGCCTCCGCTGAAAATGCACATGCATCCAGTCGAACTATCCCTGTCAACAAATGTAAAATAAATAAATAAATAAAATAAAAATATGACTTTCTTTTATTGCCCTTTTTTCTACTGCCATAATTGAGTTTTCCTCTAAATGACTATAAACTCTGTCGGCATCAATTCCTATGTATAGTTTATACGTCGTTGGAAGACAAGTTATTTGTCTATAATTTTTAGGGCAGCTTGCAGGTTCACTCTTAAGTAAGAGCATTGTTTTTCCTGTTGTTAACCAGTACGGTGTGTGTTCAGGGTGCGCATATAAATAGTTCTTACTCATGGCTAAATCCTCATGCAAATTAGTTAATACTTTAAGCCAAAAGTTAGGTACTGCATTTGGGCCTGGGGTTTTCCAGTTAGAGGCTTTTCTCAACTTTGTTTCAATCTCTCTGGCTGTTATTTCATCCCATTTCATATCCTGTACCTTTAAACTTTTATCCATTTAGCATCTTTGTTATGTTCCACAGGAACTTCATAGATACTTTCCCAAAATGTATCTACTTCCTCTTTTGGTTGGCAGCCTTTCAATTCCTTTTACCTTATTTCCCAATTCTCTATAAAACTTTTTTGGGTCATCAATAAATTGCTTATTTTGTGCTTTTCCCTTATATTTATCTTCGTATCTTCTAAGTCTTTCTGCCTGTTTTGAAATTTTTAGTTTGTTGTCCTCAGTAGTGCATAATAGATCCTGGTCTGTTCTAATACCGCACATTGCTTTTATCACATCTATCTTTCTTAGTATTTTTGTTGATCTATTCCCTCTTCTATAATCATCTAACAATGATACTTCTCATCTTAGCCGCTTTATAGTTTTTGCTATTCGATATTTCCATGATGGTATTCACTTTCGCCCCTTCTTTTCCCTCGCTACCCTGTGTTACTGTGGTAGAACTTTATCAGTTATTAATTTAGCAGCACGTACTATATTCTGTTTACTTATGTTATATTGCATGGATCTCTATGGACAGTCCTAATTACTGTGTTCATTTGTTTTATCAAGCTTCTGACTTTTGAGGTTTTATTAACCTTCTGCAGTCTATTTCTCTCATTGATCTTGATATATCTGTCTTTGTCTATTAAGTCAAGCAACTCTTCTTAACTCATTTTCTTCCATACTGAGGGCACATCCCTTGTTTTTTGTTTCCTGTGGGCATTTTGTAGAAAGTTCTATAGCATCTTCCTGTGGCACATTCTCTTCAATTTCATCCTGTGTCATCTGTTGTTCTGTCATATGGGAACTCACTGGCCTATCACTCCTCAACATTGACTGCATGAGAGTTTCCTGTTCCTTTCCTTGCGGTCTACCTTCAAATGAACATTTATACTGGTTTCATGTGGAAGGCTCCAAAATATCTTGATATAGCACATGACCAATTGCTTCCTGTCCCACTGGTTTCCCCTTAATTTGGATATCCATTGCTCTATCCTATTGTGGTGCTTTCTGTATTCAATTTATTACACTGAATCCTTCTCTTTGCAGCTGTTCCATAACCTCAGTTTCTATTTCTTTGACTTCTCCATTACTAATCTCTTTTACTACTTTTCCTCTTAGTCTTCTTATTTTTTGTATTGTGAAGTTTTCCATATCCGGATTCTTTTCCCCATATTTTTCTTCAAATATCTTTAGTGCTGCTCTTTTTGTATTTGTTAGTTTTGCTTTTGCCTTTGCATAAATATTACACCATATTAAATCTCTTTTCCTTTCCCCTGTCCATATTTCTTCTTCACATCTCCTGATCTTCTTGCTTTTCCTTATTCTGGGGACTCACTCCATCATGCTGTGACATAGTCTGTTTCAGACCTTCTACATTAAATCCTTCACTTCACAGGCACTCCATAACTTCACCTTCTATTTCTTTAACTTATGCTTTACTAATCATCTTTTCTACATTACATCTTTGTGCTATTAATCTTTTTATTGTGAAATTTTCCATATCTGGATGCCTTGGACTATATTTCTCTTCGAACATCTTTGAGACTGCCTTCTCTATATCGGTTAACTTGGCTTTCTCCTTTGCATAAATATTGCACCATATCAAATCTCTCTTTCTTTCCCATGTCCATATTTCTTTTTTATATTTTTCAAATATCTCTGGTTTTGTTGTTTATATTTTCTCACTTCCTCGGATGCTTCTTTTTCCAAACAGATCAAAATTTCTTGATCTACATACTGTTTTTCAAAAATCTGTTGTATTAATGAAAGCAAATTTGTATTTGAAGCTTCTGACAGTTTTTCCTGCGGAAGTATTTTTCTTTCCTAGAATTTCTCTTAATCGTTTTGTGTATCTTGTGTCTGGAAATTCTGGGCTTTTTACATAATAGTAACAATACATCATTTATTTCTTATCCTCAATAGTCCACTTTATCGTCTTTATGGCTCTTCTTTGGTCAAACAATTTTTGTCGTTTTTGTGGTCTACTACTTCCTTCCAAATTAGGGGGACCATCCTCCCCCTGAGCCTGGCCCCATTGTAGGAATGTTTCCATATTTTGAGGATTCTACACTGTCATTTTTTCCAGTCCTGGCACCAGTGCGCCTACCAGGACTGGACATTTTTTTATCCTAGGTCTTGTGCACCCAGCTATCTTTTTTTATTTTTGATTTACTTCTGTCCATGATATAAGCTATACAAATACAGTCTATATATCAGTGTTGGCTTGGTGAGATTTTGTGAAAAACAGGGTCCACCTTGTGAAGGCACTCATCAAGACTTGAGGATGAATTGAATTTCAGCACTACTACTCTCCTTTGCTTGCTGACGTTTCATCTCTCCATCAGGACCCTGTCTCTGCTAGTAAGACCATGATGTAGCAAGTTAACCACACAAAATTACTAGGTGTCATTACAGGTGAACAGTTGAAATTCAACCACCATGTATCACACATGATTAAAAAACATATTAAAAACTAGGTACATTATACAGTGTAAAAACCTACCACACTGACATAGCCAGAAGATGTAGTCTCTACTTTCTTACTGCCATCTCTTTTCTACGCTGCTCCAATCTTCACTAATTTTTAAGTCTCAGAACTGTCCAAACTTGAGCAATGTTATAATAAAATAGCCAGATTTGTAGTAAACTATAAGAATAGAATATACCACTGCCCCGCCCTCAGGGAATTAAGCTGGTTAGAACTACCATTTACCTAGCGCTTTCTCAGCTAACTACAATATACAGACTTCTCTATAAGCCAGAAACTTGCCCAAACCCTAACAACAATAATACTCCTCAATGCAATTTTATAATGTAAAAAAAAAAACACTAGTCACTCTAACCAAATTATCTAATACTGCAGGTGACTGTTTATATCCATAAGTGTAGCTAAACTATGGAACTAGATCCCACTACAGTGAAATCAATTTAGAATGCAAACTCATTTAAAATGCAACTTAAACTTCACCTATCAACTCAATGGATCTGTTTTTGTAGCTCTCCAGGATTCTGTGTGGAGTCTGCATGTCCTCCCCGCGGTTGGGTGGGCATTCGAAAGACATGCATAAATGGGTGTGCCTTCATTGAAGGTTAAACGTCGAGCTGGCACCTCGGCGTTTGTGAAAATCAACTGCCAATCATTAGTGGACTGGAGTTCCGCTGTGGCGACCCCTAACCGGGAAAAGACAAAAGACAAACAAACATTGTCTTATAATCAGAGCCCTTATACTCATTCAGAATCCTATGCCCCACATCCAGTCTTCACCTATGTCTGATTAGTTTTACACTGTTCATCCCCATCTTTATACTTCTAATATAACTCTTATGATGTGTGTGTGTGTGTGTGTGTGTGTGTGTGTGTGTGTGTGTGTGTGTGTGTGTGTGTGTGTGTGTGTGTGTGTGTGTGTATGTGTGTGTGTATATATGGGTCTACTTCTAAATCTCTTAGCCCATAATACCAACATTCAAAATCTTGAGACGACAATACCGACAGCATTACAATGACAAATAGTTGACGTTTCCCAGGGCAAGTGAACACTTGCCCAGCATGTAGAAATATGCCCTTTTTCCCTCTGTAGTGTGATCCCAGAGTTGGTATATATAGTTAGGGGAGGTGTGGGGGGCACAGACCCTACAATGGAGGTTTGGGGGTGCAGCCCCCCACCTAGGTGGTTGTTATATCGGCCAGTGTGTTTGCATTCAGTGTCAGACAACTGTTTACTTGCCTTGGGTAACTTCAGCCATTTGTGATTGTGTTACTGTTAGTGTTGTCGTCTCAAGATTTTGAGTGTCAGTATTATGGGCTTTGAGATTTGTTAACATTTTCTGCTCTACTTGATTCATTCCCTCACTGTCATTTCTTTTGATTTCTAATCACTAATCACTTGATCTACTATCTGACAAACTCAGTAATATATCTCTTCAAATGCTCAATGTTCAGCATTTACTAAATGAGTAAGTACCTTATATAATGTAATAGTTGCCTTAATTAAATCACATGCATATGAGATAAACAAATGTGTGTGGAACTGTTAATGTATATTACCTAGTTCATGTGTATTAGTGAATGTCTGTTTAAAAATGTTCATAATATGTAGGAACTTCTCTGTGGACTTCTACTGAAAATGTTTTTTTGACTAAACCCAAGCAGACAAAATCAGTAAACAAAAACAAAGTAAAAATCAAAAAATAGTCAATGATCATCTAATTGAAGACCATTTGAACAGGACTAGCTAGCAAACTGAGCTTTTTAATTTTTTTTTTTTCATTTTAAAACTTGCTACAAGATTTGATGAACTGTGAGTTATTTATAATAACGAGGCATGGACTGGATCTCATTTCACATTGGCAGAATGGGCTGATGCTGTCCATAACAGAAGAAAAGTCAGAAATGTTCTGTTTGATTGGCTGACCAAAACTGAATGATTTTTACCTGCAAGATCATTGATGGAATGTACTATATTCAGCATAAAGCTGAAGATAAAACAACTGTCAACAAGGTCAGTATATTTATGCAGAAGTATAGTTAGTGTTGTCAGCAGCAAAACTACTGAACGGGACAGAAAATAAAACTGACTATCAGAAATATATACTGACACAGACCTTGACAGACAATTGTTGCATGCGTAATTTATTAACAAGGAATCAGACACACAAATGCATTTATAATAACAAGTGCCTAATCAGCAAATGTGTTAGGGGGTGATTAATGCAGTGTGATTATTGCCGTAACATTAGTTACTTAAGGGCAATACAATGGAATTTTTGTTTGCTTCAAAAGATTAACTGCATATGTAACAAATGATTTACATAAAGTTATTTATGAATACAGGTGAGATTTTTCACAGCAGTATCATGTGATTTTTTTTTTCATCAGTAAGTGGGTGTTTACTTCTCATACTTGGAAACATTTTATACACAGAGGGTTAAGCATGCATACTATTTGCTTAACAGTAGTACAAGTTAGATTTGTCCATGATACTGATAATTAAAGAAGCAAATTATGCAGCATTTTTGGCATCAAGGCAATTATAAAGAGAAATTGCTGGTATAAATATTAAACGCTGACTTTGGCACTAATTATTAGATAATACAGTGAATGAGATGTGCTGCATAATTTTGGGCTGCAAAACAATTTATATACGGTGACCCTGGAATAAAGACAATTTTTCTAAGACAAGACCAGGAGTTCTGTTTTTATAAAGAACAATTTCAGGTGCAAAATTGACTTATACACATTGACTTTGTCAAACTGATTTCTCACAAGTAATATCAGCAATTCTGCATGAAAAAATCAGTTGTGTAAGCAAATAATGTATGCAGTGCAAGTTTAAACTCCATACTGATAATATACATTAACCTTAGCATGCAGAACATTACACAAAGTTAGTGGCTATATAAAAACATATAAAGAGTGACTTTGCTTTAAGAAAAATGCTTGAGCATTTAAGAAGATATTTGCAAAAGCAATTCACAAAGTACTCATTGGTGGTATAAAAGCAAAATAGAGTTATTGTTAGCCTGAAAAGCTTAATGAATATGAAAAGATCAAATAAGACTACATTTGCTTGAATGAAAGAGCAGTAAAATGATTGCAATGGTAAAAACAAACTGCTGAAAAGTATACAAAATGCAAAATTAGGGTGCCTGCGATGCATGATGGAAAAACAAAGATGTCATGTATGTATATGTACAAATGGTCAGGAAATTACATTGTTCAGAAAGTAAGAATTGTGGAACCTGTACTGTGCTAAGACATTAAGCAGCATCACAAGATAAAGACAACAAAGCTAAAAGAAAGAAGAGCCTATACTGTTAGAAAAAGCAAACAAGCTTCTGCTAAGGAAATAGGACAGAAAGACAACTAAATTCCAGTCCCAAAACTCCATGAAACTCAGCAAGTGCCATATGCAGTTGGAGCAGAGTGGTACAGTAGCCTGTAAGCCAGAAGCTAGAGGGATACTGACTAGAGATGAATGGAGTTGCTGGGCCCCGCTAATACTCAAGAAAGGTAAGTCATTATGTCAGCGTCTACATGAATTTCTAGGTTACTATCAACCCAGTATTATACATGGTGCAGTACTGCAGTATCCATTATCACAAACTGAAGACATCTTTGTATCCCTAATTATAGGCATGTTTTAAAATGGTTGAACTGACACAGCATACTCTAATGTGGATAGCAGACTAGACCCAAACTGAAAGATAAAATGGTGAACTTAACAATCACCCCTGGAAGGAAGAAAACCTAGAGGCCAATTCATGAGGATGAATGGCTACCACCTAACCTCAGATGAAGGAATGACCACAGCTGTGCCCAGAGAAAAATGGATAACAATGTCAATATAATTAAAATAAGAAATGACCAAACCCACAGAGACAGAAGGATGGATGTGCTAGAATATATACCGTAAGAAGGATGATGTGACTAATAGCAAATGCAATGATGAAAACATAATAATTCGGGGTTCTCAAAGGTCAGAAGATGGAAATGCTGCACGAAAAGAACCCCAGAGAAAGGATTATTCTGCTGCAGGGATAAGCATCTTGGACCTTGCTAGGTCACTGCTTCAAGTCAAGTGAGTCCTAAGAGCCACTATCAGAGGTGTCCAATGGCATTCCCTTAGAAAACTAAGCCAGCTGAAGGGGTAAACATTCTAAAACTGTAGAAAGACTTACTGTAATTAAAACTCATAGAGTATACTACTTTAGAGTACCTTACAGCATGATACTCATGTAATAATCATATTAAATACTAGCACAGACCACACATAGATATTAGTAAGACTGATGGTGAATGTACACAGATGCACTGAACAATCAATGTAAATTGCCTACCGTGAACTAGTTAATTAAGCTGGAAGGATGTGTAGTCTATCTACAATTACTGCATGTGGAAACACATGTGCTTCTGGCAACCACATTGTATAAAGTAAATGCAAATTTCAGATTACACAGGGACTTATAGCCTTGCCCTGTGGCACAAGACAGACTGTCACCCAAGTGACCAGACATTGAAGGAGCCAGGAAAGGAGGAGGAGTGAAGTGCATACCCACTTCACTCCACAGTGAGTGGTCTGATTTCCCTGGTGGAGGCCAGGGAAACCAGTGCTAATGCTATGTGGGGAGGGGCAGGAGCAATTTGGTGGCACACCCCTTCTTGAACTGAGGGAATGTCCTCCATAGGCAGCTCATTACACATCCTTCTCATATATCTCTGGGTACATTAAGTTACAGCTTAAAAGAAAATAAGAAAATTCTCAAACCACCCTGACTGCCTGAATGATGGCTACTCTCGGCTCACCCTCACCCTGGTAATAGAGATGGGCCGATAGAGTGAGGTGAGGGATGGTAAAAAAAAAAAAAATCTAACTCACCCTCATGCCTTCATTTCTTATATAGGCACAACAATCACATCAGAGTTAGGGGTAACAGTTAATTAACCATGGTACTGACTTTCAAAAGGTAGGAATCATCAAACCATTATAAAAATGAAACAAAACTGACTCCCAACTTCTGGCATTAACATTCTTGTGTGCATGCTCCCTACTGCCTTTGTGCATATTTTTTAATGTATTTTACACTTCTTTACAGAATTAGACTGGCAGAGAAAGTGAGAGAAAATGTATTGGTATAGGTAGGAATCAGAAATGCGACCACACTACCCAAAACATGATATAATTGGGAAGAGATGCCATGTTTTACGTTGCCTTCGCAAATTCTTATCCAGTTCTTCTCAGACTTAAGTTTAAAGTATAACATTTGGGTTTATGTTAGAAAAAAAAAAAACTATTGAATCCTTTCCCTTCTGCAAAGCAATATGGAGGAAAGGAGGTGCAGTTGCTTAGCAGTAAACCTTTGTATGAGACAGACTCAGATTAAGAAGCTTCCATTTACTGATTAAGTTTAAAGTGTATATTTAGAAGATATCCAAGAATCCAAGCAGTAAGCACAGATTCACTAGATCAAATGTAAAGAATAAAAACATAGTAGTACTAGTACAACTGAAATTTATTAATAAATGCAAGCCTTTGACGTAAACTATATTTAGTAAATTACAGATGTGATACAAACATTTTCTGTTACATCTTTTAACATACTTATGTGGGTAAAATTATAACTTTCTAAATGCTTTGCAATACTCCAAGGTAATCACAGTTCTGCTTTGTTTTTAGGAGGGGTATGGAAATAAAGCAATGAAGAGTTGCATTGGCTACAGTTTCAGGCATTTTAAAAATATTTAAGGTGGATGCTAGCAAACAATGTTTACTACACTGCAAGTTACAAAGTAGTGGAACATGTTAACTTCTATTTTTTCTGAGGTTAGCAAAGATCCTTTATAAGACAAAAACTTAAATAATTATTTGTTCTGTGTATCTTCTTTTAAGAGCTAATTCACAAACCCTAATTTGGTGCTGCTTACTGGCTTTGAGCTCCATTGTCATTATATTATGGTTTGAGGGGGTTTTTTTCTTTCTAACTGCCCATAGTTTGAAAGGGTAATTAACAAATAATTCCATGTAGTCTCAACTGTGCACTAAAATAGCACATCAGCATACTGGTTACATCACTAATGGTTGCTTCTCTAATGGAAATGCTATTAAGCTTTTTTAATAGAAACCAGAAACCCTTGAAAGTGCATGCGCTAATTAGATAAGAGCATTTAGATGTTCATGACTGAATCCATTAATAGAAATTTCCCTGTAAAATCCAAAGCTTTATTAAACAAACAAGTGTTCTCCACTTAGTGCTAGCATTTCTTCACATGCAGGTATGGTTACTACCTATAACTAATTTTCATGGGCCATTCCTGATCTGGTTAGCTGTACTCATGAAAAATTTTAAAATGGTACATCTGTTTTTATCTTAGCAGTCAAAATGTTTTTCAACTATGCTTATACAGCTGCAGGAAAAATATAATAATGTGCCTGAAACTCCTTAAAATAATGTTGAAAGTCATCTATAGAAACAAGTGCTCCCAGAAATATTAAGTAGCTACCAGGATGTGATGCAGCTTCCATAGTCTTTGGATAGCTAATGGAGAACATGATGCGGCTTCCATAGTCCTAGTATAGTTACTGGAGAACGTGATGTGACTTCCATATTCTTTGAATAGTTACTGGAGGATGTGATGCAGCTTCCATACTCCTTGGATAGCTATTGGAGAACATGATGCAGTTTCCATAGTCTTTGGATAGTTAATGGAGGATGTGCTGCAGCTTCCATAGTCCTTGTATAGTTACTGGAAGATGTGATGCAGCTTCCATGTTCTTTGGATAGTTACTGTAGGACATAAGGCAGCTTCCATAGTCCTTAATAAGTTATTGGAGGAGTAGAAATTCCACTAGCACATCTGTGGATTGCTGACCCAGTAGAAATGCATTATTCCTTTAACTGTTTCACCCAGCCACTGCTATTGCCCCTTAAAAGAGTATTAAAACAATCTGCTTGGTTCACACTCTGGACATGAGCATTTAACTTGCATAACCTTATCCATAATTCAAGCTCCTCAACGTTCTGGTAATCCTATTCATAAGCTGTCCAGAAGATTGATATTAGAGCACCGGTGCATTTTCGACCCGTACACAGTTCCAAATGTCTCATTTGGAGAGATAAGTGAAATGAACACGGAACCTCATGAACAGACCACCTGATACACATTTGTACATTACAGTACATTCTCCAAATAATCTTTGTATTCATCTTCATCTACTTGAGCTGTAGTAATAATAGATATGCCAGTTAGTGGCACCAAGGATGCTACTGCAGAAACTTATTTTTATGCCGGGTAAGTAACATATAGTGCATGGAGCACTCCAATTACCCTCCACAAATCAATAAAAGGGCAAGTTTGTTAAGCACCTGTCTGAAGTCAGAAAGATGAAAAATTGTTATAGACCCCCTCAGTGATGTTAACCCACAGGGCTAGAAAACAGGCAAAGATGATCTACAGGGTGAAAAGGGTAAACGTTTTCAGAATGTCACCTGTATGAAAGAGTTGTTAAATGGTACAAGATTGAATTGACATAGTACATGAAGCTCTGGAAATATTAAAAAAAATGTAAGGGAAGCAATATTATCCCCTTGAGATGGATCAATTAATAGAAACTGTTTACAAAAAGTACATGCTTTGTCATTCCAGCAATGTGAAGAGTGAGAAAATGAAAATGTGTTGACAAATAAAAATGTTGGAATTGTGGAAGGGAAGTTAGCATTGATATTATTGTCCCATAAAGAGCTCTGAGTGCATTGATAGTAAGATGACAGTGTATCCTCAGACACAACACAACACTTTATGCCTAGAAAAATCAGATTTTCCACTAGTCTTCTAATAAAATTGAATCCAAACACACTCGTTTCTTTGGTTACCCCAGAGACTCTCACCAAGGAATTAATTTTCTTCAGCCAATAATTACCATTATTTAAATGTAGAAACATTTTTTTTATTTTATTGATTTTATTTTATTAACTTTTAAACAAACTAAAACTTTTATGAAACGCAGAGTAAGAGCCAAAATATGAAACAACTATTGGTAATTTAATAATAAACAATGAAGTCATCACAATTAAGTAGCAGAGAGTTGACAAGAGAAGTAAAAGGGGAGTTATAGATATTATGGTCCAAGGAGGACACAGAACCAGGAAAATAATTGTGAGAATTACTATGAAGGAAAGAAGAAAGAACAGGGGAAGTTGTCACTATGCCACTCATGAACAGACTACCTGATACACATTTGTACATTACAGTATGTTCTCCAAATAATCTTTGTATTCATCTTCAACTACTTGAGCTGTAGTAATAATAGATATTCCAGTTAGTGGCACCAAGGATACTACTGCAGCAACTTTGGAGTATTCAGTACTGTACAACATAGTAGATCTTTACTGAATGGTTTATAACCTTTTATCTTACTTGAGTGTCTGTAACAGTTTTCCACCTGTGCATATGCTTACATATATTATATAAACATTGAGGTGATTGGCATAGGATAGCCATTTCAGGTGCTTCCATGCACATTCCTGTGGTTGGCCACTGGCCCTAACTTTAACTGTCAGAGTTCCTGTTTCTTATCAATACTCAGGTTCTGTTTTTCCATCCATGGCAAGTGCCTGTAACCCATCCTCTTATGACCCCTTTTAGGGTACTACATACCAATGCAAGATCAATCCACAGCAAGACTGGAATTGTCTCTGATCTGCTGCCAGATACAGACTTTGCTTTTAACACATAGACATAGCTCAGTGATAACATTGGCCATTATTTGGCCTCAGACATTCCACCATACTTCTCAGAGCTACAGTACCCAAAGAAGAATAACATTGAAATGGGTTTGCTATTTGCAGTGGTTATGGCTGCAGCTAGCTCAAGTTGCCCAGAGGTAGACCATCTCATTTGAAAATGTTGTTACTGCAGGAGCAAACTATAGGTTTGTCCTCAACTAGTGTCCACCAGCTTGTGCAAGGACAAGTCCTAGATAAGTGCACTGATTTTCACACTGACAAGTTATTGGTCAACAACATTTAGCTGTGCTTTGCGACTCGGTCTCTGGGTCGGTGATGAGTTGGTAACTCTTGTCAAAGAATTTGGCTATATTATGAACAGTTTTTGGTTTGGTCATTGCATCACCTCTGCAACATATACAGTTATAATATGGACTTGATCATCCTATTGCATGTAAAGACATATGAGACTTAGTGGTGGAACCAGTCTCAGTTTGACCACTTCCTTGTTCAATTTTGCCTACAGTATTCACTTTACAGTACCCATGATTTTGATCTGATGGTAGTCCATTACACTAATAATAACTCAGATTTTTTTTCCTGTATGATCCTTCGGTTTCTTTCAGAGGATGGTGCTGACTCTGTATGTTGCGGTCACTTTCCCTGGCACTAGACTCTTTAGCCCCAAGTCATGTATGCCCAGTATCTACAAGAAGACATGGGTCTTCTTGTAGATACTGGACATACATGGGTTTGACCATGATCTTTATCTCCAACGTTGAGAAGGGCACAAGTTGGAGCATCACTTGCAGCATGCTGGTCTATGGCAAGATACATACCAGGACATAATTATTTTCATATGAAGGAAGCATTCCTGTCCAGACAGATCTCAGTAGCAGTTAAACTACCCGCTGCACTCTTCCTTGTGGTGGTGAAGTTGTGTAAGCCAGTATGTGTCACCACTAGAAGAGCCTTAAGCATCTCAAAGTGCGAGTCTGCTACTTCTTGCTGATAAGGTCATTGCTATCAAATCTAATCCACTGGTATTACTACAGTCTCAGTCATTCCACTTCCTGTTCCTTGGAAGGTGTTTGAAATTCCTGACTATGATGAACTTGTGGCTTTTATCCTAAGTAAATGCGAGTTGACCTGAGGTCTGGAACCCTGTCCACCAAGACTGCTTTTGACCAGTCTTGATGTTCTTGGACCAGCTGCATTTCATACCTTGGTTTCTTCATTGATACTTGTTTTTTCCATTGACCTTATAAGAGACCTTCATTATCCCTATTCTCATGAAACAGTCTCTAGATCCTAATACACCTCACAGTCAGTGGGCTCATGGATCCATTTTAATCTGGGTTTACCACTTGCCACAGTGTGGAGATGGTTCTTCTCTGAGTAGTTAATAACATGCTGATGGCTAGAGACTAGTGGTACTACTTTATACTAGTCCCCCAACCTCTCAGCAGCATTTAATACTGCTCATTACTGCATTTTGAGGACACAGTGGTAACTCCTCAACAATGCTAATGTGGTTCATATCTTTCTTCTCTGGATATTCTCAAAAGGTTTGTTCAGAAAGTAACTCCTCTTCCTCTTTCAATCCTCTTAATTGTGGAGTATCACAGGGTTCTATCCTATGCCTTCTGTTGTTCATGATTTATACACAAGGTTATGACAACACCTATATTTACCTCTCTTTCCTTCCAAGATGATATGACAAGTGAGAATTTCCTGACTGACAAAATAGAAGTCATACATTCTTGGCTCATCTGTAATGGGTTTAAACTTAAAAAGTTCAAAAACTGATGGCATGGCAGTTCATGCTACCTTGAGAGGTGTCTCAGTCCTTTCCTCCTTGACCTCTCATATGGTAGTTATAAACTTGGATTTGAAGATAAGATGTATAATCTAGGTATTAGGTATTATTCTGGATTATAAAAATACACTTTGGGATCAACTGTCGATAGTTGTTAAATTATCATAATTCCATATGTATTTAATTTCATGGATTAAACACCTGTTATCTCAGGCTGACCTGTCTGTGGGTGTTCATGCCTTGTGTGATATAGGGAAATATTGCCAGCCCAGCTATCTGCAATTTTGTAAATAATTCTGTGTCATTTGTGAATAGTGATATGATTTATAAAGAACTGTATGTTATGTATACTGAGCTAAGATGTATCCACAGTGTACCCTGCTGGAACATTGAAGATGAACCTGCAAAACTTAAGAATAGTTGAGGTTAAGTTACTTTATAGCTGGGTCATAAACATAAGATGTTATCTCTCAGTTTCAGTTCAGTAGCAGGCACATTGTCTAGAGTTAGAAGTTTTTGTATTGTCTTGAAAGATAAATAATTATTAGGTTTCAAATGTAAAAGCATTTTATCGTTTTATGACTTCCAAGATCTCAAAACTTCAGAGAAATGTATTTTTAACACAGAGATGTTAAATTCTGTTAGTTTCTGTTTTAGTCGGGAAACTGAAGTCAGGTGACAAAAAGTGATATCATCCAAGCTAACCCAGCAGTAACATTTGACATTAATTTAAGAACTCTCTCAGAGAGACTGTGCAGGCTGTACTTTGTCTTGGACCTAGCAAGAACATCCACTCATCATCATCTGCACTTGCCTTGCTGTGAGTAAAATGTAGGGCATAGTATCTCTCTTAGATATAGATACAAATATAGTAAAGGTTAGTTTAGATGTTTTCTGTATTTATTTGAGACTGTCCTGCAATGTTGTTTTAAAATATTTCCTGTGATTTTGAACTCTGAAGTTACTTGTGTTGATTGACTAAGTATTGTCGTTTTTTTTTTTTTGTTTTTTATATTATTATTTAGTATTAAATATATTTTAAACCTATCTTTGGGGCCGATATCTGTGAGACATATTTAAGCTCTTAGAATACTTGCATATGTATTTGGTGACACTGTACAGGTCACTGCTAAATAGCCTTGCAAGTCTTGGTCAGACTACTATTTGGATAATAGTAACATTACACAGTAGGATTAGACACCCTTTGTAGGGGCCTTACAGAAGTTGATAATTAGGGGGTTTGTAGCAGTGGAAACTACCTTATAATCTGAGCAGAAGGGGGCATAGCTAGTAAACCTGTGCCAGCCTTCCCCAGGTGTGTGTGTATTTGTATATAAACCAAATCTCAAAGTGTGTGTATATCAGCTACTTGGGCAGGGACACAAAGCACTGGCTGGACAGAGAGGGTGCTGGAGGTCTTGGCTTGGCCCCTCAGCTGAGATCTTAACCCTATAGCTGTGCGAGTGGGGCGTCATACTGGGGATCTGGAGAAAGGAGGAAAAAACAGCCCCAGACTGACTGTGATCTATGTGTGCTCTTAAAGGAAATTGCACTTTACTGAGTGTGTACTTATCCCAGTTTGTACATCTACTAGCTGGTGCCAGTGGTGAGGATTTAGGCTCCTTGATTACTGGACCAGTGCAGGGGTGTCACATCTTTGTCTCCTCTAAACTGGACTATTGCAATACTCTGTACTTGGGATTTCTTAACACTGAGCTTGACCATTTACAGATGGTGTAGAACCCTGCTTCCAGACTATTAACTGGAAGGTCTCAATGCCAGCATATTACACCTGTTCTACAAAGCTTTCACTGTCTTCCAGTTCAGTATAGAATCATTTACAAAGTCCAAGTGTTGCTTAACTGTCCATTCATGACTTGGTACTTTCCACCTAAAGAAGTGGATTGCGCCATTTTGCCCCACGCAGGTCTTGCTTCCTGCCTTCCAGAGGATGCTGGTGGTTCCATAAGTGCACCTCACAACGCCTAATATCTTATTATTTACTTTTCATTCTCTTCACCTGTGGAACTTACTACCACAATGGCTTCTGAAGTGTCTGGTCTTTGGCCGGATTCTGAACAGCACTAAAGCCTATCTTTTTGATGAGGCTTTTGATAAAGAAGGATGTCTAATATCTTATAAAATTCTGGTCCCAAAGTTAATATACTGAATCAGTCTAACAGATTTAATTCATTTTTATTTGATTCAGTCTTATTTTATTACTTTTGCATTGTGTAGACGGTATTCTATGATAAAATACCTTAATAAATTTGAGGATGAAACTGAAGATGAACATGACAGAAGTTAAAACACAACAAGTGCAGAAAAACAAGTGACACTGGCATTGTGTCTCTTGGTAGTATTCAAAAGAACACAACACATATGTATATAAAATTAAGTATCTTTTGTAACAGGCAGATCTATAAACATTCACAATAAGAAATAATGTAGGTTAGTATTTCTTGGAGGAGCAGTTATAGTGAGTGTTTAAATTAACCTGGGGGGGGGGGGCAAAACACACACACACACACCTCCTTTCTTTAAACAACTGTTTCGGAGATGTTTTAAATGTCATTATACTATCTGAACTTCTGAATTGTGAGGGTAAGTTGTTCCAGGGTCAATTTTAGTGAAATTTATTTCAGCAGAGGATAGAGTTAATGGAGGTCTGTAGAGAACGGTACTAGCTTAGTGAACACGTAATAATTTTGAAGTAAAGATTATTTTCAATGGTAAGCAACAGCCGTGATTCAACAGTCTGAATGTCAGTGTGTTTAAGATGAATGGAGCTCAAAGGGTTATTGGAAGCCAATTCGTTTTATGTAAGGTAATAAAATGGTGTGCATGACGTAGGCTTAAATGTATCAATCTGAGTACCTTCTCATGTAAAACAAAAAGACTGATAATTGGAAGGCTATATTCTTGTCAAGGGAGTAATCCATTCAGGCTATGAACTGCCTAGCTTCTTTGATGAGTAGAAGGAAAATATTATGAGCGACTTTTAGTTGCCGAGTACCTTTAGATTCTGTTACTCCACATGAAAGTAAAAGATAAAATGCTAATCCAGTATCTCCCCAAGTGCATCTAATGATTAACTGTAGGGAGATTATGACCTACACAGTCAACCAGATGTAGTGGCCGAGAGTGGCCTAATAAGAGTGTGGTGTCAAGTAGCACAACTACTGATTTGTGTGTGCTTCGAATCAGTCTATTTTTTTTAACTAGCTCCAGAGGCTGGCAAAATCATTTTGCAGGTTGCTATTAAACAACATTAAAGAGCTCAACAAAGAACTGTAATTTATACTAACCAGACTCAAGTGAGCAGTGTACATAGTACACAAAAACATACTTCAGGAATGGTGCACAGCAAACACTATCTATTCAAGACACGGCACATGATGGTCTGCTGAACTAAGTTAGATCTCTTATACTATTATTAGAAAAAACTAGAAGTACAGAAGGCAAAAGAGAAAAATCATAAATACAGTTAACAAAGAGACTTCAGTAATAAAACAGCATATAGTCCTTGAACACAAAATATGTCAAAAGACAAAGATAATAAGGAATAGAAAGGAAATAAGTGTGTATTTTTGTATGGGCACTTATCTATGCATGTTTTTCCATAAAGTTTTAAATAATTTAAAATATGTAAGAAACTTGTACCCAAAACTGTATGTCTGTACTCAAAATGTGTTGCTTGTACTTAATATTTGTCACTGTCTTAAGTAATAATAAAATGCAGCACAGCTTTTCTCCTCAGGCCTCTGCTAAAAAGGGGTGCCATATTCATTTGGAGTTTGCTGATGAAGAAAAGCAAAGCAAATCAAGCAAACAAACAAATAAATAATAATACAATACAGTACAGGGTATAAAAGATACATCATTCAATTAAATTTTTAAGTCAAGATTCTGGTAATATGAAACGAGTAAGAAATTGAACCATTTTACAAAAATGGGTAAAAAAAACACAAAGAATATAGTAAACAAATTGGTGCAGTACATCACTAGTGAGTAATAGAAGGTTCAGAAAACAAAATGCCCATACAACTGCAGATGAAACAGAATATGAAGAAAGGTCAAACAATGAGATAGAAAACAAAGATAAAATGCTTGTTTGACTCCCTAAATAACAACCAAGACATAATCACTCAAAAATATCTGCTAATTCAAAACTTTCTGAAAATACAATTATCCTATAAACCACCCATGCATATCAAAATAAGAATTCTGCAAGGATAGGCAAGCCCTGTACATCTCTCTATACTGCCTAATTTATATATAAAAATTCCACAATAGGTTCATAGGTGTTTACTTGGCTAACAACCACAAGGGTCTTTTTAAGCCTAGCCATGCATCCCAGATCTCTGATAAGTTCTGGTACCCTTGCTAAATGAAATCAGGGGCTTGGGAGGTGGAACATTTACAAGCGGAGGCTTGGAGATGAACCATTTACAGGGTGCCTATGTCCACTAGAGACATAGGTGCCAAACCATGAATGAATTTCCTGTTCCTCTTTCAATTGTTCAAGTTACACTTGACTTAGACTAGGTTGGAACTCTGCTTCACATGGATGGGGAGCCTGTTACACAGAAGGGGTAGTCTCTGCAATACATATCTGTCTCTCTAGGTGCTATTTATAGCACTAGCAAGGTTTCCGTATTTAGAAGGGGTAATTCTGGTGATGTTTTTTTGCGGATATGCAGGAGATCTAGCAGAGTGGGGTCTGACAATGTCTTGTAGGCCAGGCAGGGATTTCTCCTCAAGAGCCTGTAGGAATTCGAATACAGGAATAGGGCCTTCAGGTGGTCTGCATAGAACATGTTATTTCTGCCTTGTATTCTTTTAGTGAGGAACCTCTGTGGAATACAAAACAGTGGGGAAAAGGGAAGACTCACAGTATACCACACAGATATCTCATACAAGCAGCAATTCTGTACTGTCTATAAGTCAAGGAAATTGCCTACAAGCAAAGGCAAATCTGAACAGTTTTGTGTTTAGGTGGGTGTACCCTCATCATCTAGCTGTTGATCACATGCAGAGAAGCATGTTTCTATACTTGATGCACAAAAGTGATAAAAATTAAACCAAAAGTGATTGTGACAATAAACAGAAAACAAAATATTTTGATTGACTCACAGTCATCTCTAAATATTATACATGGCCATACTTTTGATACATTAAGGTCCAAATCATATTTAAAAGTAGCAAAGACAAGAATATGTGCATACAACTCAGATAAACCTTTGCTAATAAAAGGATGTTTTATTGCAAAAATAAGTACAAAGGGACAAACAGCAGAATTCTATGCCTCCACTGTATATTTATGATGTCAGTATCATAAATATACAGTGGAGGCAGAGAATGATATAAGAAAACAAAGCATACAAGATAAATAAAACATATATTTTATATATATATATATATATATATATATATATATATATATATATATATATATAAAAAACTAGTAGCACAACTACATAGAAGAAATCCACAATACTTCAGGTAAAAAGCAGAGATAAAGAAAATAAAAGAAACATACAACAGAAAAAAGTTATAGGCCTTTCATCTTGGATACCACTCAGTTACTCCATTTAAGCTCTAAATAATCTAATAAAGTATGTGTGTGTTTAGATTTGTATAGGTTAAGCAAATACAGCTATAGAAAGAGAAGGGCATACCAACCCCTAAAATATGTGACATTATTGTGGATTTAAATGTTGCAAATGTTTCCAGTAAGTTGGATCTTAAGTCAGGGTACCATCACTCATATCTATGCGCAGGCAATCAGATTACCACACCGTCAACAATATTAGTTTTATGAATTTAGTTGTTGATTTTTTTTTTTTTTCAAGTATACATGCCTTCCATTGCTGAATTTGTTTTGTTGAATTTACATTAATCTAAAAAAACAGTCACAAAAAGCAATTCACTAAATGTAAATTCATCATCTAGGTGGTACAGCAACAGGAAAATTAGAGAAATGGTTTATTTGCCAAAGCATTCCTGGTTTTTATGAGGACATGTGACCCTGGAGTTGGGATAGGGGAGGGGGAGAAAGCTTCACACACACAGGAGAACAAGCACTTACCAGCTTTGCAAAAGCATTCAGGTAGCATGTAGTGACATAGTTTTAAAAGTTTTGTAATCAAGTAGTTTCAAGTTTCAGCAAACAGTTTCACTAATTTTCCATCAGTGAAGGTCATTTTCATACAGTCATACCAGGAACTTCAGACTGTCCTACAACAAGTAATACAGGAAATATAAATAGTAAGGAATTATACTGATGTCATAAGTGTGTATAGCAAAACAGCTGAAGAAAAATATTCAAGTATGTGCCTCAGTGCTTTGTAATAAAGACTGCATAATTTATTTATTTAGCAAGGCAAATTATATCACACATTATTAAACATTTGAAAAGAATATAATCAAAATTAATGAAAAAAGGCACTCCTTTTAAATAGGGTGAAAAACATTTAAATTGGTTTATAGCTTCACAGATGTTTGTGTTACTTTTACCCAGAACATAAAACCATCCCTGATGTATCATTAACAAACTATAGAAAAATGGAAAACAAATGCAAATATAGCAATGGGCTATATCAATATGATAGCGGAGTATATAATCCTAAAAAGCAGTAAGGCTGAAAAACACAAAATAAAACACGGAAAGATCAAGTCTTACAATAGGTTAAACACTTTTGTGCTGTGCACAGCTGACACAAAAATGTCGCAAAGGTTTGATTGCTGAAAAGTTACATAAAATATAAGAATTGTAAAGATATTACTACTATATCAGTGGCAGGGAAGCAGCTGACGAAAGGTTGAAGGTTAATTTTTCCCAGAAGAGTTAAAAAGAAGAGTAGTTAAAACTGCTCATATATCAGAGTTGGGAATCACAAAAAACAAAACAATCTTAAGAGAACAATGGTTCATAAGAATGGTCTCTTTAGCAAAGACCATATAAAGTGACTATACATTATGTCAGTCAAATGGTGATAATGTGTGACAGTTCTGGCCAGCTGCATGGTGCAGGGTAAAACATGTTACCTGTGAGTCCAAAACCTCAGAACTGATTATTAACATGGGTGCTGTGGAAATGGGTGTCAGAAACTAGCTCATGCATTCCTTGTGTAGGTCAGGAACACAGCCAGCTACAAATCTGACACTGTGTGGAGGCTACATATACTATCAGGCAACAGCAAGAGCCAAGGATGAGTTCCCATCAAGCTGCACATACACTATATAGCCAACAAGAGATGGATGCACATACGTGGGAATGAGACGGAGACGGCATTATATGAACCATGTCATAGAGAAACAGATGTTAGATTAAAGCAAATACATCCTGATGGATGCCCGGATGACAGATGATCTCTCCTAATGTACATGTTAAGGGACAAGATATGAATCATGTCATGGAGAAACAGGTATTAAAGCAAATATATCCTGCTGGATGCCTGGATGACAGATCTTCTGTCCTAATGTACATGTTAGGAAACAAGCTGATAGTTGATAAGTCAGAGTTGCCATATGGTCAAACATCAGCGTGGAATTTTATTATCCATTCAATGGTATTGAGCATTTGTTTGTCTGGATAGATAAATACTTACTGTTTTCAATGGTAGAATCTGTTACATGAACATCATCTTAAGCAGTTTTCCCAGTTATACTGCCAACCTCATCCAATATGCCAACAACTCAACTATAGTCTGTGCTGCCACCTCCACTTCCTCATTAATAAAATTAACCCAGGATGCCTTCTCTTCTACTGAACAATGGATGGTAGACAACCATCAAGCACTAAATGCAGCCAAGACTAAATTAATGATATTTCCCCCTTCTAAAACCACCACCCTAGATAAAAACTCATTATCTATTACCAGCAACAAGAACACACCTCTCGAAATAGTCTCCACTCTTAAACTATTGGGAATCCTCATTGATGATCAGATAAAATTTGATAACCATCTACAAGTAAACATCAAAAAGACTCATAAGCAACTTGGTATGCTTTACCGCCATAATCGTTTCATCTCTCCCTCCACTAGGCTCACCCTTGCTAACACCTACCTTTATCCCTTCCCTCCTGTATGATGCCTCTATACTTACTAATCTGCAATCCTCCCTCAAATCAAAACTCTCCTCCTGTTATTATAAAATTTCAAAATTTGCAAAAGGCCATTGATCCAATACCCAGCACTGCATTTCTCTACACCAAATGAATTGGTTAAAGCTGTCTAATTATCTTACTTATATTCAACTTGTCCAAGCACACAAACTTATCTACAACTCCTCTCTTTGCCCTCCCTTGCCTCTACCTTCCAAATTCATCTACCTAACAGATGTCTAAATCCAATTTCCGAAACCTAATTGAACTACATAAACCTGTCCGTCCACCAGGCAAACACCTTCTATCCTTCTGCCTAGCATGCCACTGGAACTCTCTCCCACCTCTTATCCATACTAACGGTCTCCCTATTTTCAAAACTTTACTCTACTCACACCTAACCTCACAATGGGAATGCTCTTGTTGCCATCCTACATAACTTCCTCAACTATAGCTCTCTATATAGCCAATACATCCCACTATTAGCCTCCTTAGCATTACAATTCCAAATAATAATCTCTAAGAATGTGCATATTTTGCAAATAATCCTAATTTGGTCTATTTTGTTCTTTCAAATGTCAATTAATTCCAACTGCTACTACCTGCATTTTTAAACTCTCATATTGTAATTTTGTAATTCTTTATAATCTTGTAATTTTGTAATTCTGTAATTTTGTGATTTGCATTTTTCTGGAGCTTTTCTCCCCATGACTTCATTGAAAACGGGCACCTCAGGGCCCAGTAAACCATCCTGGCAAACAAACTGTAAATAAATAACTAAAATAAATAAATTAGCAACTCAGGTGTCTGTGGCCCTGGCAGGGAGGGATGGGCATGCTCATTCTGGGAAGGGGGCTTTTGTCTAGATGTTCCCTGTGAGGAGGCATGGTCCATACAGGGGAGTAGTCCTCAGATGTAATAGGCAAACACAGGGGGAGGGAGTATATCAAGGCGTAGGTCATAAATAAAAAAAATTCCCCAGTGGAAGCAAGCAATAGTACCCCCACCAGACACCCTTAGATTCTGAACCAGCCCCAGCCTTAAAACAACGATAGTGAGAAGGTAGTAAGACAGGCTGGTAGGTGGTAGGCCCTAGGAGGGAAGGGAGCACTAAGGTAGCCAAAAAGAATGAAGCAGAATATGGGTGGGGGTCCAGGCACTGCATTTCTTCTGTTATTAACTTCTGTATGGTTTTATGGTTTTCAGGTTTTTGCAGATAAAATTCCAGTGGATTTTCTAATGGAGGATAAGAAACTTTGGGTAGGATGGTGATTAACCCAAAGTGATATGGGACAAGATGATTCATGTCAAGATGATGGGTTGTTTAAATGTATTGATTTCTATATCGAAATATGATAAGTGTAAAAAATTTGCTTAAGACAATAGTAAACGTGAGTCAGTTTGAGAAGTATACTTTTGGATGCATTACAAATACAAAATAGAGTTACCATACCTGAAAAAGCACTCTGTGTCAAAATCTGTACATTATGGTTAAAGAAGGTTAAGGCATATTATTTGTTTCATATAGGAGACAATAATTTGGATCTCCCAAACGAGAAGGGTTTATGTAACCTGAAAGAAAACTAAAATGATATTTTGAAGTCAATAATTCCTGAAGCTCCTAGGAACAAGTTAAAGAGAGGTATGGACTCCACAAACATTTGATGATTATATATGAGGGAGTGTGCAAGAAGACTCCCTAAAATAGTTTCATTATTGTTATAAGCTTGGGAGAACATGAAAGGGTTTAACAAGGAGAACACATAAAGCCTTAAAGAGACTGAAAATTAAAGAGGTATTGAAAATTTGGTGAGAGTGGGTGCTCAGGTGATGGGAATGGATCCATGTGCACCCTGGGTATAATACAAAGTTAAAACAGTTTAAAATATTTGTATTTAAATGTCTCCACAAATAATTTTTATAACTTCCAGACAAGTTAAGGATAATGTTCCTAAATGAGAATGCATACTGTTGGATATTTCAGGAAAGGAAAACAGGGACATGAGAACAAATTTTTGAAAATATGAGAACTTGACTAAATCTAAGGAAGATACAAAAGCAATATTTCAAGATGAGGAGTACAATTAACCAAAATGCAAATGCTCACTGAGTGCCCACTACCTTCCTCACCTCCCAGGAAAGGTGGAAAGACTACTCCTCTTCTTTCATCTATTCTGTTTCTATTCCACAGTGCCAGGGTCACTAAACAAATCCAGTCATCTGAGTCACAGTATGGGCTCCATCTCTCTGTGCCCTGGAGTGTGGTATTCAGTACATTTATAGTTCTGGAAGTGAAAGTGGGGAGCTTATCTTCTACAAAAAAAATTTGTACAAAGCTTGTGTTGATGTTCTAAGGAGAGACATTTCTATTGAAGGAATTGAAAGAATACGTTTGTAAACAGTGTAAATATCCTGGTATTTTAATGACATATCCATTTTGCCATTTGTTAGAACTCAACTGTAAAAATATGTATTCTACACTTAGAGATAAATTGATGTTTTGAAATCACCCAAAACTCCTTTTTTCATGCACCCTGATTTAATGTTATTATTTAGACACATACCCTTAATAGTCAAAGCAACATGGAATGGTAAATTTCAAAAACTAGTCTCTCACTACTTATGGGATAAACAGGTTCCCAGGATCAGGAGCTATAAGTTGTCTTTACCAAAGATTTTTGGATGTATGGGGGGGTTCCTAGATGATGCTTTGTATTAGACCATGTTATTTACAGATATATATATATATATATATATATATACACACACACACACACACACACACACACACACATATATTATATATATGGTTTCACTTTGAAACCTTGAGATACTGAAATGTCAAATTTCAGTATCTCGAGAGCAGAAGAGCGAAAGCGCAGAAAAATGAAAAACCAGAACACCAACAACCAAATTATAGAAAATAACTGACCAAAAAGAATACCTAACCCTACCCCTACATAAATGCACAAAAAAAAAACACACACACACACATAACACAAGCATACATTTAAGAAGGGGGGCAAGCACCCAGGCATCCGCCATATGGGGGGATGCACTTCCCATCCCCTCTACTTATATATACCAACTCTGTGGTCGCACTAACACCAAAAAAAAACTAATGCAATGCGTCCTACTCTCCCATTGCACACTGTTATACTTATCTCACGAGAAACACACACACACTACATATATACAAAACACACCACTTTCAACACAAACACACACACTCTTACCTACCCTAATGAACTTTACAAACTTCCCAAAAAAGTAAACCAAACCACATTTCTACACAAAACCCTAACAAACTGCAACCTACCTGACTTGCCAAACATAACCACACATCAGGTGCCATCTTTCCTACCTGTACACCACTAAACCTTAAAGTGACAGCATACCAGGAAGAACAGAATACACCACACCTACTACAGATCTGACAAATTAACATTCGACAATATGCAGTTTCACACAACTGCACTTTCAGTCTTCTGGTCTGGAGATACTGAAATTCGACATATCAGTATCTCAAGGTTTCAAAGTGAAACTCTATATATATATATATATATATATATATATATATATATATATATATATATATTTATATATGTACAGAAAGGGAGAGAGAGAGAGAGAGAAACAGCATAGTGATTTGCACCAGTTGGAAGAGACAAGTGACCAGTTAATAATGGTGTAAATGAATGTGGGGATTATTAAAGGTTAACTTCAGCTCTACACTATGTGTAAACCTTGAGGTAAAATTTATGAATTCAAGAACAGACCTACCACAATGTTTTTACTTTCAAAATAGGAACCTGGTTGCATTAGTAACAACATGTTTTCTGAATAACCATTTCAAGATGCTATAAAAGAAGAATTAGAGAAAAGTAGATACTGCTTGCCCTCAAAGTAAAGGGAACTTAGTGGCCAGAGTAGCTGTGGGAGAAAGAACCAAATGAAGTGAACAACAAACCCTGAGAAAAGAAGCTGGAAACTATTCCCACAAGAAGGAATCCAGTGACAACTACTATCAGAAAATGCTTTCCAGCAAAGTAAGAGTGAACTAAAAGAACTGTTTGCATATTGTTTCTAAGCCCACAAGACTTTATCTTTGGATGCATCTGCTTTGACTTTGTTTGTATGTTTTAAAATGCAGTATTTTTATAAAGATTGGTCTCTCGGTTGTATTGGTTTTCCAATATAACCTTTCTTGATGGTTGCAGGCCAAGACAGATTGTTGCTACAGGTTATTGAGTCCATTTGTTGGCTCTTGAGTTGATAACATTTAAATTAGTGTAGATTGTTATCAATTGGAAATGGGTGCAATTAGTGTGGTTTGTTATCCACTGGAAATGGGTGCCTAAGAATGTTGTACCAAAGTATTCAGCGTTAGTATCAGCATCTGTTAGCTATTATAATTCATGTTAAAGTTGCAATATAATGATTTCTTTAAAATAATTACATAACTGATTTACTTTATTGCATTCTACATTAAACAAGAAACATATTTAAAGAAAGTGATGACAAATGTAAGCCCTTGTCTTGAGTGTGCCAGTCAGACACCCAAGGCCGATGTGAGGCTCCTCCCATGTGTTGCATCACCCAACAACATATCCTTGTACCACTGCAGCTAGTGCAACAAAAGGAATTGAATGTCCAGTGGATAACTGTGAACTGGTCATGGCAATGTCTCATATGCACGTCCTTGCACTGCTACTTGTGCAAATAGACAGCCACTCACTCTCTGCCTGCTGTACTACATATTGACTTGTTATGCAGTTGGTATTAGCAACATGTAATCTACGCCTGTGCTTGGTAATAGTTGTAGCTAATCACTTTTATGTAATTGTACACTTTTAGATTGCTTTAAGCTTTACCATATATCTGAGACATATTTATAGACATGCACACTCACTTAAATTTTCATGTTTTCTCCTCGATTGTTTAGCAGTGCTCTGTACAGACTCAGACACTTTGAGTGACATTTTTTCTGTAAAAGGCTTCAGTACTTAATATATTGAGCTCATATTCAGGCATGTCTAAAGGTCAGTTCCTTGTGCTTTCTCCTGCCAACCTCGTGAACTTGGGCATCCTGAGGCAGTGTAGCAACTGCCTCATGTATACAGACAACCCTCCCCTCTTACTTCCCAACACTATAACTTGTGAGAGTTGCATACATATAGCCAAACTGGAAGCCAAGCACTCTCCAGCCAAGACAGGATTAGCTAGTCAAGAAGAGAAGGATAACATCTGCACCACACCAAATTCAACACATAGCCCTCCAGAACATACACCATCACAACCATCACATAGTAACACAAACACACCTACTTTCGCGGAGGCTCTCAATAAAAATTTGCCCAAACAACAGAGACGTCCGAGGCAGAAATGCAAACAACCACCACATCCCAACACAAACCATGAGACACATAGCTCACATAAACAGTGTGCCACTCAACCAAAGCCCATAAGGCAAAACAACTTGCCCAATACATTAGTCATAGGTGACTCAATAGTAAGGTACACTGATGTCCCACTCACTAGACTGGATAAGGAGAATGTTACGGTCAGCTGCCTGTCGGGTGCCAGGATCCACCACATAACGCATACACTTAGGTCACTCCACAACAGCTACAAATATGACTCTGTCATTGTCCATGTTGGTGTGAATGACCTGAGACGTACCTCCCTGGACTACATGAAAAGAGACATAGAGGAGCTCTCTGATCTTGTAGCCCAGGCAGGTATGACCCTAGCTCTGAGTAGCATCCCACCGTCACCCAGAAATATACCACAGTACAAGCAGAAAATGATTGACTTCAACAATTGGCGAAGTTTCAGGGTGTCATTCTAAGGGGATCCGGTATCTGTCTGCCTGGGATGACATGATCGACAGACCTCAGTGCTTCGCCAGAGATGGCCTGCACCTGTTACCCCAGGGATTCCGGATACTGTCTATGGCTCTTGCCACCTCTATAGTGCCTTTTGTAGGCAATGTCCTAAAGACAAAATCACCACCATAACAGTTACAAGCAAATAAAATCTGTGGGTTATGCTACTCAACGCTAGAAGTCTAAATCTCAATATGCACTCGCTCGAAGCACTCCTTAAAATGGAGAACATAGACATCTGTGCAGTGACCGAGACCTGGTTCAAGGCTCTAGAGAGCACCCCAGCACTACTAGACTATAATTCATACCACACTTTTGGCCCTTAAACCTGGGCTGAAGCACTAAAGGTGTTGGTGTCTCCATATTCTTAAAAGGATATGCACACCTCCAGACTAGTAGCTCAACATAATGCATCAGAGATACTTCAGGTACAACTAACACTGGTTAAAACTGAAATCCAGGTTGTAGCCTACTATAGATTCCCCCACCATAGGTTCACAGCTAGGTACTAGGCTATTGGCCCTAGGGCCTATATAAGCCTAGATAAACGGTACCCTGGCTTTTGCCACCTAAGAAAATTATTTCCCCGTGCCCCTGTCAAGCAGAGCCACAAAAGTGATCCCCGGGGTGAATTTCCTATCTCCCATCCAATCATCAACATTTTTCTTGAAGAGTGCTAATGAGGAGCTTTGTTTGATACAGATAGGTAGTTTGTTCCAGAGTATGGGAAGTCTCTGGGACAGGAATCTATCCCTCCAGCATGTTCTGTTTATTGTGGTGACAAGGTTTAGGTCCCTAGAGCAAGTAGCTTGGAGGGATTGGGATTTCTTTTAGTGGAGCATGTCCAACAGCTCTGGGTTTGACCTAGCTTTGTATGTTAGGCAGAGATCACCTCTAAGTAGGCAATATGCGACAGAGTAAAGCTGGAATTTTTTGTGACGGTCTGCATACGGCATCTTTTTGAGGCTGGTAATCCTCTTTGTAAGGTATTTCTGTGGCCTTTCCAGTTGTTGCAGATGTCTTGTGAGGTACATACCAAAAGGGGCGTTGTACTCTATAATGGGTCTAATGAGTGATGAGTACAGGGGAACAATGACCTCTTTTTTCCTTGATGAGAAACCTTTTGTGATGTCCCAAGACTCCCACTCCACATTCCTATACACACTGGACAATATTGGGATACAACCCAATACCCTTAAACTGGGAGACTATCTATCCCTCCATTAACTGGGAAAATGACTCATGTACCAACACACTTGCTCATCATTTCCTGGAATTCATTAATTCCAATGCCCTGGACCAACTCATTCTTACCCCCACCAGGGGTAGAAACATCCTTGACCTGGTCATTACTAACATGGGTGACCGTTGCTCTACACCAGTAATCAACTCCTCCCTGGTCAGATCTGGCCACAAGCTAATCACAATGGATATCCATATCCCACCCCCCCACCCCCCAAAGGAAACCCCTGTAAAAAAAACTTCTCCAAAGCCAATGTTGGGCTTCTAAAAACAGAGTTGGCTAACTTCACGAGACCCATGCAAATGGAAAATAGGTGCATGACTGCTGAATCATACACCAATGCACTGTATGAGCACATACACAAGTGCATGAAAAGGGCCATATCAAACAGAACCAAGACGCTGTCCTCCAAAGAAAGGAAGCCAATCTGTGGTCCCTCACCATAACCAAACTCTACAACAGAACGAAAAAACTGTTGCAGAAAAGGGCGAATCCCAAGACTGGAAAAACTCCTTTGTTAGCCTCAGCAAAAAACTGAGATCCATCATCAAATCGTCTAAAGCTAGCTATGAAAACAAAATTGCTGCAGATTCTAAAGACAACCACAAGACATTATATAGTTATGTCAAGAATCTACATGGCAATACTCAGATCTGCTCTTAGTTACAGCACAATGGCAATACATATACAGAACCAACTGATATTGGCAACATATTGGCTGACAGGTTCAGTGCAAACTTTACTCCCTTTTCACCCCCTAAAGGGCCTATCACAATACCTGAGGAATGCCAAGTCCCTATTATCATGGCTACACAGATAAAAAACCCACTGTCCAAAACCAAGAATACAGCCTCCATGGGACCTGATAATATCCCTGGCTGTGTTCTACATGAACTACAAAGTGAACTGGCACCACACCTGAGTACCCTGTTCAATCACAGCCTCATTTCAGGCTTTGTTCATACTGAATGGCACAATGCTACAGTCATCCCACTCCACAAACGGGTAGCACCTACAGACCCTGGGAACTACAGCCCCATTAGCCTGACGAGTCTGATATGTAAAGTTATGGAGGGCATAATCATGGACCTTATAAATAGGGACATAGGGAATCTCCAAACTCTGGACCCCATGCAGTATGGGTATGGGAAAGGTAGATCATGCCTGCTCAATCTGATAGACTTCTTCGAGTCTGTCACCAGAGCTGTGGATGAGAGCAAGATAGTTCACACAGCCTACCTAGATCTTGGCAAGGCCTTCGACACCATCCCTCACCCAGGAATCATAGATAGGGGTTTATGCCTAGTTTAGTGAGTCTATGTAATAAGATGAGTTGCCAACTGGCTCACTGATAGAACTCATACTGTGAAAGTAGGGAACTCCAAATCTGACTACCAACCAGTTACAAGTGGTGTCCCACAGGGATCGGTCCTAGGTCCTCTCCTGTTTGGCATCTACTTCTCTGAAGTTCAAGCCAACACAAAGGGACTCTGGCTGACCAAGCTCGCAGATGATTACAAACTGGGAGCCATTACTGATTCTCCAACTGATGTAGACATTTTACAAAAAGGCTTCACTGACACGAATGACTGGTGCCAGAACCATGGCCTTAAGCTCAATGCCAAAAAGTGCATTGTCATTCCCTTTGGGAAAAATTTGGTGCCCATGAACTACCACATAGGCGGTAGTCCACTAAACACTTAACGTGTGATAAGAGACCTGGGGACACAGGTTGACAGCAACCTCTCCTTTGATAACCACATTGCCACTGTAGTCAGAAAGTCCTTCTACGTGGCATACCTCATTACAAAAGGTTTCTCATCCAGGAAAAAAGAAGTCATAATATCTCTCTACTCGATCCTAATTAGACCTATTATAGAATACAATGCCCCATTTGGTGTGTACCTCACTAGACATCTACAACAACTGGAAAGGGCACAAAAATACCTCACTAAGAGGATCTTAGGCCTTAGACACATGCCCTATATGGATAGACTCAAAAAACTCCAGCTATCCTCTGTCTCTTATTGCCTACTTAGAGGCGATCTCTGCTTGACCTACAAAGCCATGTCTGACCCAGAGCTGCTAGATATGCTACACCTAAAGAAATCCCAATCCCTCCATGCCACATGCTCCAAGGACCTTAACCTCATTACCACAATAAACAGAACATGGTGGAGGGACAGGTTCCTAACTCAGAGACTTCCCATACTCTGGAACAAACTTCCCATTCACGTCAAGCAGAGCACTTCACTGGCCCTCTAAGAGAAATATTGACAAGTGGGTGGGCAATAGGAAGTTCACCCCGGGGATCACAGGGGCACTGGGAACTAACTTTGGGCGGCATGATGCCAGGGAATCTTCTTGGGCTAGGCTTATATAGGCTCCAGGGCTGTTAGCCTAGTACACAACTATGAACCTATATATTGAGGGATTAGAGACACCAGTGGGAGGTGGCTTCCAAAATTGTGGCAACTTCACACCACAGAGGAAAATGAGGTGCTGTTGCAAACCCTCAGAGAAAGTGGCCTAATTCTTCTTGGCCAGCAAGAGGGAACCAGAATACAGTGTGACTGAATCTGGGGAAATAATTTTGGTGATTGCTGTAAATGGCCATGGCTGATCAGTGCAGGCTTCTTGGGGGTAGGTTCATATATATGGGGATCAAGACGATTAAGAAGACTTGGGTCATTGTGGCAGCATGCAGTTGTCAAACACAGTAGTCTTCCCTGCCACCCTGTCAGACACCAAGGCATTCTTGATGTCCCTAGGTGGTCCATTGTTAAAATTACAATATCCAGCCTACACCAGTGGCAGAGAGGGCTAAAGATCAGACTACAAGCTAGGGGAAGTGAATCTGACTAGCATCTCAGGCACTTTATGTGGATCCTGGAGGGAGGGACCGTGCTTCTCACCTGGCCTATGCCATTGCTTCCCCTGCATGGTGCCACTGTAGAGTAGAAGCTTTTCACGCAGTTGGGGGATTGTGTTGAAATAATGCAGTAATGATCACCCAGGCCAGTGATGGTAGCCCATGTTGATGCAATCAAGCTTAACTAGAGTCTCAGGTACTTGATGGTGTAGGCAGGGAAGATGCGGGTGAGGGACAGTGCTTACCCCCTGGCTTGTGCCATGGCCTCTAATGAATGGTCACACTGTAGATCCAAAATTCATCATGCAGTGGGGGGACAGGTAGGGTAGATGTGGGAATGGTTACCCAGTGAAGTGATGATAGCTCCTGGTGATCCGAAGCATGCATGCACAGACTGACAGGACATATTCCTTCCTCGCAGTGATGCAAGTGCTCAGGTCACCACTATGGGGTGAAAGTCATAACTGAAAATGCTCTTCATGCCAGGATATTGGAGAGAACGGTAAGCACCATCATGGCTGCCTGAATGGCAGTCCCTTACAGAAAAGGGGGTAAAAAAAACAGTAATAATAATAAAAAAAAAAAATTAAGTTGTGGCACTGACTTTGGTGGGCTGTGTGGTATGCATTAATTGGTTTGCTATCAAAACTGTGACCAACACATCAGCGAATCAACTTACTCGAAGTCTGAACTCCGAATGCTGTGAAGTCAAACACCACTATTCTGAACTGTAACATTCCACCCCTTCTTGACCCATATTAGTAATTACAAATTACGAATGCTTCGACATTGAACACCACTATTCTGGACTGTAACATTCTTCCCCTTCTCGATCCATATTAGTAATTTGTTTTAGGTGTGGAACAGTTGAAAATGTCACCGTTCGTGTTTTTTTTGGCAATTGGATGGTTTGGCAGTATGGATTTCGCATAAAGGGGCCGACAATGCGACTAAACTGTGACGTGCAATCAACAAATTGATAGAAACCATATTACATATGTGACAGTGGATATAGTGCATTCTTTGGAATGCACAGCTTGTTGATAGTTGGTTTTGAGTACCAAACGTTATTGAATGTATTTTAGACAGATTGCAAGAAGAATACAGTTGAAGAACAGTAATTTTGCTTCTTACTGTGGTGCTTTCCTTTTGGTCATGGTTGTGAAACTGTGAAGTTAGTATTTCTAAGTTAGGGTGTGTTTGTAATCCAGTCACAAAATCAGGCTTTATGCAGCCCTTTGACAATGGAATAGCTCTAATAATGTTTTTTCCAGTTTTACATGTAATTGATTTGCTGACACTGATGGAGTGAAAGTCGTCAAAACAGCACTTCAAGTAGTGATAATATACTTGTGGCAGCATATGTTCATGCTGGTCTGTGTTTGTAATGGCTTTTTTTATTTCTATTATTAACTGTGGCCCACAGACACCTCAACAACAACTAGCTCCCTCTCATGCATACATCATCGTGTGTGTGCGTGTGTTTCAACCTGAAACCTTACATTACAAGATTCATGGCCTACAACTAAGTGAAGGTTCTTTCTAAAATGATACGCTAGTGTTCATTTAAGCAGAGAAAGAACAGTTAACATCTGTGTGCCATTTAAAGGGAAATAATTCACAATTAATAAAAATGAGCTGGAAAACTAGTTAAAGCCAGAGTAGGAAAACAAAATGTCATCACTAATTAGCTTAGCATACAATCTATGCAGAACAGATCTTTGCTTTTATTTTAAATAAAAGGCCAGGTCATAGTGCTGTGTTATGGAAAAAGCAGGGGTTGCCAAATGAATAAGATGCTGGCTTAGAATGTGTAGATGCTCTAAACTTGGACTTTGAGTATGTGTGAGCAGTACAGCTTGGCCATCCTAACACAAAATCCTAAAAAAAGAAAAAAAAATCTTGTGACCAGGTTAATGTGCCATATAAATCTACAGCTAACTTTCAAACTATCCTCTTTCCTCTTCATGCATACAGTCTCCATGTTTAGAAACAGTCATAAATCTTAGCTAGCATTTTGTTAAAGTCCTTACACACACCCCCCATTACACTCCGCTATAAACCTGATCATTTTTTTTAAATCTTGCTCACATAGATTCAAAGCAAAAGGTCTAATAAATTATGGCTTTTGTTTTCTTTACCTTGATTTACCCAATTATCGTGCACATCTTTATTGCGACATTTTTCCTATCAAGTGGTATGTTAGGTGAATTTAACACTGTCTGTACTTTTTTTCTCTCTTAAAATCAACAGATTTTAGTTTATAATTTGGGAAGGCTCTATAATTTGTGATAGGCCATGAATCCTTCTATGTAAGTTTTCAGGCTGACAGACACACACACACACACACCCTCTTTCATTGATCTGTGATAAAGTTCTAAGAATCCAAGATGCACACTAAGATTGTTTTTCTAACATTCCTACTTTTTAAATAAGTGTTATATTCTGATCTCCCTTGCTAGGCAAAAGTGGGTATTAGGGCACTGCATTCAGCATCATTAACTTATGGTCAAGGACTCATGCGGTCCGCAAGCACTTAACAGCTATACTGTAAAACCTATGCTGATTCAGTAAAAGCTGTCACACCACCTCTATGTTCCATTGTTTTCTGTCAGAGGACAAGTACAGCATTTTATCCTTTTTTATTCTGTTCCAAGAGTTTTAACTATTTTATGAGGTAGAAAGGAAAAGTGAAACTACTATCAGGGCTTACGTGGTAAACATATCAGGAAGGACCAAGGTAGTCACCAAGGGGGAAGGGATAGATACAAGTTGCAGCTCATACAGTCAGTAACGACTTGCTAGGGAAGACAACTGAAGTAGCTGTAAACTGGGATAAGAAGGTCTTAGCCAAGGAAGGATCCATCTTAGGTCAAAAGCAGCAGTGCTGCTAAATCTCAACAATCATAGCTGTAAACTAAGGAGGAAGGGGTAAAGCAGCGTCACAAACTAGGAAGAGAAAGAAAGTTATCTAGGCAGTAGACAGAAGGTAAAATAAATGGAGAACACAGCGCAGAACAAATAAAAGTGACTAAGAGCCTGTCAGAATGGCACTGCTTTGCAATGAAAAATCTAGGTGAGAAGCTATGAGACCTACAAGCAATGGTGCAGAAGGGGAAACATTGCAATTATGAATAAAACAAGTGTCAGTGACAAAAACTTGATAAAAGTTCTACTATAGTTAAAAATATAGAGTTAAAAGCCCTGACTAAAGAACAATATAATACATTCTCCCCATAAATAAAAAACCTTCATCCTTGACTGCTCAATCAACAGTAAATTTATTTATACCTGGTGTATTAAAAATAAAAAATATAAAGCGTGTTAAAGTAAAACAATGGTTAACATATAACCATTGTAAATAAATAAATGCCAGGTCTGTATTTTTAACTATGGTAGAACTTTTATCAAGTGATGTGTTAATTGAACATTGTTCTTCTTCTTCTTTCGGCTTTTTTCCCGGTTTGGGGTCGCCACAGCGGATCACTTGTCCGCTCATGATTGGCAGTGGAGTTTTACAGTGTCGAGTTGCCAGCCCGGCGCCCAACCTTCCACAGAAGGCACACACATGCACACACTCATGCCTAGGGCCAATTTAGTGTGTCCAATCCACCTATAGCATGTCTTTGGGATGTGGGAGGAAACCGGAGAAAACCCATGCGACCACAGGGAGGACATGCAGACTCCACACAGAAGGCACCCCAGCTGAGGATCGAACCGGAAAACCTCTTGCTGTGAGGCGGCAATGCTAACTGCTGCACCACCGTGGCCGCCCAGTTAATTAAGAGGTTTAATTGAGACATTGGTCACATGATTGGATTGTTGAAACATTTAAGAGTGTCTATGAAGTTCAGCCACTGTGCTGGATGAAAAGTGCTTAATAAATAGAGTTTGTGGTGTTCTTACATCGGTTGCTTTTTTATGTTTATTCACTATAGAATCTTGAAATACTGAAATCCCGAATTTCAGTATTTCAAAATTCTATAGCCAAAAGCTTTAAATCCCAAAACCTTAGAACTGTACACTACAAATACATGACACACATACACATACACACAATGTCCCCCCACAATCAAGCATACAATTCCACACTACAGACAAGTAGGGGGGCAAGTCCCCCTCCCCCCATGTGGGGAGCAAGCCCCCCACACCCCTCCTACTTATAAATACTAACTCCGAGATTGCACAATCACACACACAAAGGTAACTCACACCCACACATTTCATAGCCCCTTGCACGCACACATCACAACCACAACACACACTAAAACCCCTAACCAACACACTTACACGTGCATACTTATCTGAACTTACATCTATCCATTCACACACTGCAACACCAGAAGCGCTATTTCAAAATCTCTGAACTTCGGTACATACATACATACACACACACACACACACACACACACACATATATACTGGCTTATGCCACCCAAGGAAGTTAATTTCCTGTGCCCTTGTCGAGCAGAGCCACAGAAGTGATTCCCGAGGCTGTATTTCCTATTTCCCATCCACTCATCAAGATTTTTCTTGAAGAGTGCTAATGAGAAACTTTGCTTGACATAGATGGGGAGCTTGTTCCAGAGTATAGGAAATCTCTGGGACAGGAATGTATCCCTCCAGCATGTCCTGTTTATTGTGGTGACAAGGTTTAGGTCCCTAGAGCATTTAGCTCAGAGGGATTGGGATTTCTTTAAGTGTAGCATGTCCAACAGCTCTGGGTTTAACATTGCTTTATATGTTAGGCAAAGATCTGTAGAGGGGAACCATGACCTCTTTTTCTGGATAAGAACCCTTTTGTGATGAAGTGTGCCACATAGAAGGATTTCTTGACTACTGTGGTGATGTGATTATCAAAGGAGAGACTACTGTCCACCTGGGTCCCAAGGTCTCTTATTACACATTTGGCATTAAGTAGACTGCCATTTATGTGGTAGTTCATGGGTACATAGTTTTTACCAAAGGGGATGACAATACACTTTTTGGCCTTGAGCTTGAGGCCATGCCTCTGACACCAGGCATCTGTCTCAGGGAGGCCCTTCCGTAGGATGACCACATCATTTGGGGACTCTACTATGGCTCCTAGTTTGCAGTCATCTGCAAACTTCGTTAGCCAGAGGCCTTCTGTGTTTGGTATCTACTTCTCTGAAATACAGGCTAACAGGTGAGGTCTCAGGACTGAACCCTGTGATACTCCAGTTGTCACTGGTTTGAAGTCAGATTTGGAGTCTGCAACTTTTACAGGGTGGGTTCTGTCAGTGAGACAGTTGTCGAGCCGTCTTGTGATGTAGGGATTTATACCTGGTTTAGTGAGTTTAGCTATAATTCCAGAATGGGGGAAAGCCTTGGCGAGGTCAAGATAGGCTGTGTGAACCACCTTACCCTCGTCTATGGCTTTGGTGACTGCCTCAAAGAAGTCAATCAGGTTCAGAAGGCATGATCTACCTTTCACAAACCCAAACTGGGTTGGATCCAGAGTTTGGAGGTTACCAATGTACATACTTATATATGTGAGTGTGCGTGTATATATATATATATATATATATATATATATATACACACACACACACACACACACACACACACACACATATATGGGTCCTTGTTGTTTTATCGACAGTACAGTTCATCGAACCGTACTTTGTCGAAATTACTTTAGCGAAAGTCGAAAATGCACTTTCACTAAAGAAAACAAAACAAAAAAAAACCATGCCGTTAGCATGTACCGTTAGTTGTACATCAACGTATATTGTTGATGTTCAACTAAGGAAACACTTGTTGAGATTGTAATACAGTGGAGATAAGGGAATATTCACTTTTTCCCACTGTAGTGTTATCTCGAACTGAGAGCATTAAAGTAGGGGGAGTGTGGGGGGCTTGCCCCCCCCTGCATATCAGTTTTTAATGTGTTTTTTGTTTTACGTTTAGATTTTTTTTATTTGTCCGCGAAAGTGCATTTTCGACAAAATGCACTTTCGTGGAAGTAAGGTTCAATGAACCGTACTTTCGAGTAAAGAACATAGACCTATATATATATATAATGGAGTCAGACTAGAAACTACATCAGAGGTTACACCACACAAGGCTCGAGCAAGATCAGAATTCCGTTACCTTTGCAAAACTATTATCTGCAAGTTCAGTATAAGTTTGGCAACCTGATGTGCACATCTAATACCCTTAGTACAGTATTACCATAGGATTTCAAGTAGGATATGTTTAAGAAACATCTAGAAGCCTTACTGATTGCTTCCCTATTGTGTCTGCTAAAACATTATACGACTTATGACTTTGAATTTCAGTTACTATACGAGGTTGTCATGATGAGTCTATATTGCAAACTTGAACGTTTACCTTATCGAATAACTAAACGTCGACCCGTCTTCATCGAACCGTGAAAACATCGATCGTCCAGAAGAGCAAATGTGGAAACATCGAATTGTCATGGTTGGCCTTCTGCAGTATAACTCCGTAAGGTAAGTGTTCGATAGTTAGGGACCTTAGCGTTAGGGTGCGGGTTAAGGTAAGTGCACTGATGGTAATGTATGTTAGATTTAGTGTAGTGTTTTGTTAAGTGTATGTGTGTGAATTATTTAGTTTGCTTGTGTTTAGCTTTTTAAGGTAAGTGTGCGATAGTTACAGACCTTAGGCTTAGGGTGCGGGTTAAGTTAAGTGTAAGATTTAGTGTAGGGTTAGAAGTAGCGTTTAGTTTAGGATTAGAAGTAGGGTTTTGGTTAGTGTATGTATGTATGTGTTTTATTTAGTTTGTTTATGTAGGTAGTGGGCAGTGGAGTGTGACAAGTATGACAGTTTAACTTATTGAATTTCGCAGTTTAGGGCATTCGGTGTTTATGTGGTTCGATGAAGACGGGTCGATGTTTGGTATTCGATAAGGTAAGCGTTCGAGTTTACAATATAGACCCATCATGACAGGGTAGCCAGGTAATGCTGTCATTGAATCCTATCATTAGTGCTTACTTTGTCTGGCAATTGGTATAGAGGTTTAAAGGTCAAGTTGCAAAGGGTAAAGATCCATCAGATCCAGTTTCATACAGGCCCATTTCAATGCTAAATCATGATTTTAAAGTGTTGGTGTCTATAATGGCTAAAAGAATGTCAAAAGTGATGCCAAAATTAATAGATATGGATCAATGTGGCTTTGTGGAAGGGAGGCAAACATCTGACAACAAACAGAGCAGTGATTATCTAGACGGAATCAGTATGCAAAACAATACCACTGTTGCTGGTGGGTCTTGATGCAGAGAAGGCATTTGATAGAGTAAGCAGGGCTTTTATGAGCAGAGCAATGGAAGCATTTGCATTCCCTGATAAAATTATAAGGTTGATTAGCAGGATATATGAAGGATCGGAGGTGAAAATGAAAGTGGCTGGGATCTTCTCTGATAACCTGTGCTTGAGCAGAGGAACCAGGCAGGGATGTCCTCGCTCCACTTTGTTATTCGCATTATATTCAGAAAAATTGGCAAAGAAAATAAGGGGCTCAGAAATTCAAGGCTATAATTGGTATGGTTGTCAAGAAAAGCTGGCTCTGTTTGCAGATAACATTATTTTATACCTGACAAAACCAGATAGGGAAATTACAGTGGTGCGGAGCAAACATACTGAGACAGTTTCAAACCTTTTCAGGGTACAAAATTAATGAAGCTAAAACAAAATCTATAGCGGTAAATTATCTACCCACATACAAATTGGTTCAGCCATATCCATATTTATGGGGACATGGTAAAATGAAGTATTTAGGAATATGGATTAAAATTATAATGGTGTGGGAGCTAAGGATATGTGGGAAGAGACTAAACAAAAGGTAATACAAAAACTGAAAAAAATGGAAGCTCTGTTATATGAATACCGACAGTAAGATACAAGCAATTAAAATGTTTTTAGTCCCTTTAATCATATGCACTGTTCAGGCATATTTTATCAAGCAGAGGAGAGGTTGTGGAAAGCAATTACTAAAGAGCTAAAAGATTTTATCTGGAATGGGAATAGAGCAAGCGTCAAGTGAAATAAGCTTATTCTTCCAATAGAACAGGGTGGATTGGGATTACCTGAGTTGAAGAGGTATTTTAAAGCAACACAGTTAAGGTTCCTATTTATTTATTTATTTACTTATTTGACATTTGTTGACCAGGAATGTCTGACTGAGCTTGCACCCTTTTCAGCAGAGGCCCAGGGAGAAAAGCTCCACAAAGTATTACATACAACATAAAAATGTTTACAGACAATACAGTATGCATGAGGTAATATAAACATGCATTATAATGCTTGGATTCACAGTTGTAGCATGAGAGTTTAAAGGTGTTATTTGCAAAAAAGGCAATAAAACCAAATGTTAAAGTCTTTCATATATCTCCAACACATAAGGACTTCACCATATACAGGGGACGTAATGGGAATTAACTCAGAGTTTAAGAAAAGAGTATAGTGGTACTGTACATCAAATCTTAGTTCCTACAGGCAAAAGCATGGACATCAGTTATCAGAAGCAGAGGGGAAGTTGACAGAGAGAACAGGTGATAGAAAAAGTATGGCTATGGATAAGAGAGGAAAAATTAGAGATTTTTTTAAAATTTGTAAATAAGAGAGGAGAGTAGTAGTAGTTAGAATCAAGTGAAATCTGAGAAAGGGGGTAAGCTAAGTGGGAAAAGAAGGGAGGGAGGTAAATATGAGTAGTGGAGAAACTATTAGGAGTTAGAGTTATGTAGTGAAAATTACATGCAAATTGAGAAGGGGATGTATGCAAAGAGGGTCAGGTGATTAAGTTCACGGTGGTTGCATACAGGAGCAAGTCCAGGTATTTGTAAAGTGGACTTTTAGGGTGATTTTAAATGGGAGACGCTGTGTAATAGATCTGATTGCTAGCACAAGCAGAAATCTATAATTAAAATTGAAAGAGATGATGACGAAACAGGGGGGAAGCTCAGGTAACAGGAAGAGACTGGGATTTTAGATGCAGGCCTTTAAGGAGAACAACAACAATATATCAAAACAATATCATAGGGCCACATTCCTCCCTTGTATGTCTTGTCCCCACAATTCCCATTTTGTCCTATGTAGTTTGCTCCTACCCTTTCCTAAAGATCTCAATTCCAGTTGTTTTATCTTTGTTACTATATTTATTACTTCCAGTATAGTTAGTTTAGATTTTGATTTCCATTTTCTTGTGAAAACGTTCGTTAGTGATCAGTCTTGATACTCTGATCATCATCTGACCCTGTACCAAATTCCTTTTCTGCCAGTGGCGGTGATTACTGTCGAAGTGGAGAAAACTATTTGAATAAGTTGGTTTTCTTTAAATGGATGACACTAATCTTTTATACTCTTTGATTTTATGGAGGTTTATATCTAAATAGTTACAACCTTCATTCTCAATAGTGTGCGTGAAAGACAAAAAGGTGGTAGCAGTGTTGATATAATTTATACATTCTGGAATTTTGTGTATGTTGTCATCCCATAGAATTAAAATATCATCCAGGAACCTGTAATAATTATAAACCGATTCCTTGTACTCTGATTCAAACATAAACTTTGTCTCCCACAGTCATAAAGCAATGTTGGCAAAAATCGTAGTTGAGGAGGCCACCATGATCACCCCTCTTGCTATTTGAAGTATTCCCCCCTCAAAGACAAAGTTATTTTTCAATAATAATTCCATCAGAGATGATATTACATAAGCAAATTAGTTCATACCTTCCTTGTGCGGGATCAATAAAAATAAATCTTTCACATCAATACCGAGGAAGGTAATACTGTCTCTAAACTCAGACTCTGCTAGACATTTGACTAGGTAGTAAGAATCTAAGTACGTGTGGGTTGGTTTTGTTTTGAATTATCATTTGTGATATAGGCAAATTTATATTCATTTAAAAGCAATCACACTATATTAACATATATATTATATTAACATTATACTTCCTATATATTGCTATATATCATATAACCTAAGCAACATTACCTAAATTATTCAATTCCTGCTTTTTTAAACAAGAAGCATCTTCATTAAAACATCACTTACTACACAGGCAACCATACATTTATATGAATGAAAACAAACCACACCGACACAATCTTAGTCATAAGCATTTTACATCAAAACCCATACTTACGCGCTCCCAGTTGCAAACATTACAGATCACTTATAATCTAGCCAATATTTCTCACTCAAACATTACATAGCTCATTTAAGTCTTGCTGCCTTTTAGGCCACATTCCTCTCTTGTATGTCTTGTCTCCACAATTCCCATTTTTTCCTATGTAGTCTGCTCCTACCCTTTCCTAAAGATCTCAATTCTAGTTGTTTTAGCTTTGTTACCATATTTATTACTTCCAGTATAGTTGGTTTAGATTTTGATTTCCTTTTTCTAGTAATTGCTTTTTTGGTAGCTACCATGATTAGACACAGTAAGGCCTTACCATGTCTGGGCAATTCCAATTCTGTATCATAGCTCAAAAAATCATCTCTCTCATCAAACCAATCTGCCCACCCAGCATCTCTGACAGTGCATCCCACAGAGAATCCATAAAGTCTGCCAACTCACCGCACTCTCAGAAAATGTTCCCAATTACCTATTTCTTCCCCTTCACACCTCCAACATTTGCTGTCTACCTGATGAAAAATTCTCTGGAGTCTACTTGGGATATAAAAATATCTTCTAGATTTTGTCGCATATTTGGGAGACATACATATATCCTCAGATTGTTTCAGTACAAGTGGCTTGTTGACAAAAATCTTTTAAATGTTTGTCAATGTATTTGACTATGGGCTCTTTTTCCGAGCATCCTGCTGCAACAATGGGTCTCCTTTGGGGGTCTACTATAGATTTGTGGACCCTTGGTATACCAAATAAGGAAGGAATTAGAGTTTTTTTTAACTCTTAAATTATTAATTTCCTCAGGACCAAAACAATATTCTAGAAAATGTTCTTCCAAATATAGATCTAGTCTGTAACTAGCAATGTTCACTTTATTAAAAGATACTGGAGTGAAACAGTAAGTATCATGTAAAAATGTCAACATTTTATCTACATATCTAAGCTGAGCCATTATCACCACTCCACCCACTTTGTCGGGCTTCATGATCCTTATTTCCTTATTATTAGAAAGCTCTGACAAGAGTCTTTGCTTGTCCCTAGTTAAATTAAATTGATCCAGTTTAGAGATCGCTGTGTGGACTGCCCTTAAATCACATTCACAGAATTTTACAAACAATGCCAATGGGGGTAGTAGTGGGAGGTTAAAAATGCTGGATCTATCTAAAGTTAAAACATTACTATCTGAAGTTATTTTATTACTAGTTTCTAATAATATTTTCAAACTGACTTTTCTTGCAAATATTTTCAGATCTAAGATGTTCTCTACAAAATTGCTTTTATGGTTGTTGTTGGTCTTTTCGGCTTTTCCCGGTTAGGGGTTGCCACAGCAGAACTCCGGTCCGCTAATGATTGGCAGTAGATTTTTATGGTGCTGAGTTGTCAGCCCGACACCCAACCTTCATCGAAGGCACGCCCATTCACGCAGGTCTTTCGGAGGCCACTAGACCGCAGGGAGGACACGCAGACTCCACACAGAAGGCACTCCAGCTGTGAATCGAACAGGAGAACCTCTTGCTGTGAGGTAACAACACTGAATAAAATTAAATCCTTTTGAAAATAATTTACCATGTAGTTCTGTTAAGAAAATATCACTGTAATTGTATATTAAGTCCATTGAATTCAAAAATAATGTTTGAGTCAGAATTTTCTCTTATCGATGGTATAAGGAATTCTTACTCCCTCTCCCTCTTACCTCTCCATTGACCATTTGAATGGTGTCGGGAGTTAACTTGATGCTTCTCCATGTTTGGTTCTTGATTTTGGCCTCATGATGTTGTTTCTTCCTGTAATCTCTTCAATCTCCTCAGAGGCGGAGTGAGTCCTGCCACAAATTATGAAGCTCTTGTTCCTCAAAAACATTTTGCTATACAAAGTCATCTGATGTCAGGGGAACAATGTCATCATCCATCTCCACAAAAAAATACTCTGTTAACAGGAACCTTCTTAGAAAGTGGATTGGCATGTTTTTGTTGATAATCTTTCTGGTCTCTTCATATTTTTTCTCTTTTTTTTTCTTTATATTATTTACATGTTCAACCCTGTTAAAAACTCTTCTATAGAGTTCTTCGTAAGAAGTGAAAAAATGTCTTCCATAACATTTCACTGTAATGTAAGAATTTATTCTTTTAAAGTCTCCATCATACGCTGGTCGTCTCTAATCAGCAATCTTATAAATGCAAAACCTATGCATTCAAACAGTTTCAGAAGTTCGTGATATAACAGGGAGCCATTCTGAATGTTGTTAGGAAATTTAAAAATCCAAAGCTTTTTGGTACACATTGCACTCTTAAACAGTCCTCAAAAATATATTGTCCAATTGCAGTCCCCTAAACTTCTTTAATAACTTTTCTAGTTTGTACATTTTCTCTTGGAAATCAGTTTGTAAGCTGTTTGTGCTAGAGTTCATTCCCGGACCTTTGTTCATTAATAAAAAATATTTGTTCAGCCACTACAAGAAATCTCTGTTACTGGTGGGATAGCTACCTGCTCCATCCAGTCCAGCATTCTCCCTGGTTGAATGTTGTCCAGTCACCATCACTCTTCCCATTACCACTTTCGAGTAGTTGGGAGATTATTTAAAAAGAAAATATATATGTGTGCGTGCAAACAAAAAGGTTCAATATTGTCACACTGCCAGCCCAGCTATCTGGAATTTTGTAAATTATTCTGTGTCATTTGTGAATATTTATATTATTTATACTGAACTGTATGTAATGTACTGAGCTAAAATGTAACCACAGTATCCCCTGCTGGCTTAGAATACAATATATATCTTCTTTTTTCTGCTTTTTTTCAGTTAGAGGTCGCCACAGCGGATCACCTGCCTGCTCATGATTGGCATACACTATTGTAATTGTGTAACTCTACATGTTTTAACAGTAGAAACAGGGGCATAAAAAGTTAACTTGCAAAACTTTAAGAAAATAAGTTGAAATTAAATTGTTTTACAGTTGTGCTATAAAAGTTCTCTCTCAGGTTCAGTGTAGCAGACACAATGTCTAGAGGTACAGGTTTTTTGTATTGTCTTGGAAGAGTAATAATTACTAGGTTTGAGATGCAGAAATGTTTAATCTTTTATGACTTTCAGGATCTGCAAACTTCTGAGAGTGATGTATTTTTCACACAGAGGTGATAATTCTGTTAGTTTCTGACAAAAGAGGTTAGCTTGGAGCCTGAAGTCAGATGACAAAAAGTGATGTCATCCAAGATATTTGATATTAATTTAAAAACTCTCTCAGAGACAGACTGGGCCTTTTGTATTTTGTCTTGGACCTAGCAAGAACATGCACTCATCACCACCTTCTGCACTTGCCTTTCTGTAAGTAAATTTTTCAGGGCACAGTAACTCTTTTAGATATAGTTAGGAACATAGTAGAAATTAGTTTAGATGTTTTCTGTATTTATTTGAGACTGTCCTGCAATGTTGTTTTAAATATTTCCTGTGATTTTGAACTCTGACGTCACTGTGAATACATACTTAGTATTGTCTTGTTCTTAGGCAGAGTGGTGCAGAGGTTAGCGTTGTCGCCTCACAGCAAGAGGTTCTCTGGTTCGATTCTCGGCTGGAGCACCTTCTGTGTGAAGTCTGCATGTCCTCCCCGTGGTCGAGTGATATTTAAAGACATGCAGGTAGGTGCGTGCATGAATGTATGTGCCTTTGTTGAAGGTTGGGCATTCGGCTGGCACCTCGGCACCGTAAAAATCTACTGCCAATCGTAAGCGGACTGGCATTTCGCTGTGGCGACTCCTAACTGGGAAAAGCCGAAAGACATTATTTTATTAAATATATTTAAACCTATCTTTGTGGCTGATATTTCTGAGACATATTTAAGCTCTTAGAGTACTTGCATATCTATTTGGTGACACTGTATAGGCCACACCTAAACAGCCTTCATCTTGGTCAGACTACCATTTGGATTAATAGTAACATTACACAATAGGATTGGACACCTTTTGTTAAGGGCCTTAAAAGTAGCTGATAAGAGTGGTTGGTGGCAGTGGAAACTATGTTATAGTCTGGGAAGAAGTGGAATAGCTAGTAAATCTGTGCCAGCCTTTCCCAGGAGTGTGTGTGTGTGTGTGTGTGTGTGTGTGTGTGTGTGTGTGTGTGTGTGTGTGTGTGTGTGTGTGTGTGTGTGTGTGTGTGTGTGTGTTTCTATATAAATCAAACTTCAAAGAGTGTGTATCAGCTACCTGGCAGGGACACAAAACACTGGTTAGACAGAGAGGGTGCTAGAGGTCTTGGATTGGTCACTCAGGTGAGATCTCAACCCTATAGCTGTTCCAGTGGAGAGTCTTATTAGGGATCTGGAGAAAGGAGGAGAAACCAGCCCCAGACTGACTGTGGTCTCTGTGTGCTCTTAAGAGAAATTGCACTTTACTGTGTGTGTACTTGTCATCCTCCCAGTGTGTACGTCTCCTAGCTGTTGCCATTGGAGAGGATTGAGGCTCCTTGATTACATTGGCTAGTGCAGGGGTGCCACAAATAGCTTTAAATATTTTTAAACAGCTTGAGTGTCATACAAAGAAAAAGTCTCAGAGAAAATATATTTCACGGTTAACAGCAGTAATTAGTATTCGCCCTACACATAAACACCGATTCAACAATAGAACTCGGTTCCTCCCACTTGTAGTTATCAATAACCTAGAGCACCCATCTTCCCCTAAAACAAATTTATCCTTTCCAAAAAAGTTCATGCAATAACAAAAGTCTCTGAATCTGGCTTTTCAGTTTTAACTGAAATTTGTTTACAGAAATGAAAAAGAACATTATTTTCTTGATAAAGAAAATGATGTGAGTAGCAGAAATGGACATCCACAGAGTTTAGCCTGTTTATATATAGAGTATCTTCCAAAGCTAGCCAGAAAAGTAACAACTTTAATTTGTTTTTTTTTTTCTTTTCAAGACAGCAGCTCCTTTTCCAAGTTTAGGAGATCTTTGTCATTCACACATAGCTCCCTAAGGACTCCAGAACCCTATCTAGACCCACAGGTGAAGAATCTAACTCTCTCAACAGGCACTGGCCATGATGTACTGCTAGAGCCAAGTGCTCCCTATTAGTTAGCATGGAGAGTACCTGCCTGTCTAAAAATCAGAAAACACACCTACTATTAAAGGTAATCCCACAGTAGGCAAAGTGTCTTCTAGATTCAGAAATCATTATGTTATCGTATGCTTAAATGAATATACTGCAAAAGAAAAATACCAAGTTTGACTTAAAAAATAATCTTAAATATTTCCAACTTCTCTTATTATTTATTATTAAGACTTATTAATCTTATTATTAAGACTTATTATTAATATTGCAACATTTTCATTTACTTTCTTCTTTTTCACTTTTGGTGCTTAACTTTTCACTTGCCTTTTCTGTATCAGAGAGGTTCACCTAATTGTTACTGCTGTCCTCTAAGTCACCTTCTTCTCTTTCAACAACTTCTTCAGGACAGAAACCAACATGGGGTCATGGCCAGGAGGAGACATAGCCCTCAACCTCTCCATCTTCCCTAAAACTAAAAATTAATTTCAGAAGTTCCAGGTATCAACTTTTAAAAAGTGCCCCTAATTAGGGACTTTTTTCCTAATTAGCTTTTGCTTTGTCCATAACTATGGAGGTACAAGCTGAGAGCTATGGAAGGAGCGGTCACCTAATTCTGCTCCAGTTAGCTTACTAATGAGCTCAGCTGAAGAGCATTAGTAGAGTTGGTCTACCTGAATTTCAGCAAGACCTCTGACTGTGTCCAACTGAGACGGCTGATAACAGAACTGGAAGGGCTCATAGTAGGACCAAGACTGAGGAGCTGAATTGTTGAATGCTAGGACACAAATGTGTGTGAGAAGGTTAATGTCAAGAATTAGGAAAGTGACCAGTGGTGTACCTCTGAGGCTGTTCAGAGTGCTTGTCTCAGAGATAACTGAGAGAACAGAGAAGAGATCATTCTGTTTGCTGACAACCCAATGACAGATACACCAATGGAGGATGTGCAGCAATTTGGAAAAGCTAAACAAGTGGGCAGAAAGAAAGTAGTTGAGGTGAAATAAAATATAAAGCACTGCCAGTTATGCTCCAAGAACCCCAATGTTAGGTATTAGCTTGGGAGGAAGGACACCTAATTGCAACAGAGCAGGAAAATGATCTGAGGGTGTTAAGCATGCTTGGAACTGGCCAGAAGCTGCAGACAGAGAGCAGTGACAGCACTAAACAGAATTCTGGGGTGTATCCTCAGGGGAGATGCATTCCAGAAGCAAAAGATAATGTTTCTAGTCTAATGGACTCTGGTCAGACTACACCATGAGTACTGTGTGCAGTTCTAGGTAGCACACAACTGAACTGGCAGCAGCTTGCAGGAAGGAATACAGAAGAAAATTACCAAAGAGATCCATGAGATGGACAGAAGGGATATAGCCAGTGGCTAGAAGAGTTAGAACTCTTTTCACTTCAGATCAGAAGAGATGGTGGTGGGAGGACAATACTGGTACACAAAATCATGTCAAGGAGATGTGAAGGGGTCAACCTGAACATAAAAGACAGACGTAGAAGGAAGGGGCATAAGCAGCAGATTCTGGGAACCAACTACTCCCTGGATCTCCAAAAGTACTTTCCCACAGAAAGAGTTGTAGGCCAGTGGGTTGGACTACCAGAATGGGTTTCAAGAGGGCATGGGACATGCAGGAAAAAGGGTATGACAGAATGTTGCAACGGAGGAGTGGTAGAATGCAAAATGCACTTAAAACAACCAATTACATATGCTTATTGTATCTTTCGGTCATGCTATGTACTGTAATACAATACAATTTATTCATTTATTGCATTTGTTTACTGGTGAAGTCTGACTGGGCCTAAAGCCACTTTGCAGCAAATGCTGGGGAGAAAAAAATCCAAAACAATCAACCACAAGACTACAGAAAAAAATAATAGATCACTTGAAAATAAAGCGAGGATGAAGAAAATACTGAACAATGTATTGCAATGAAGTACTGTAATGCAGGATGTACACAGCAACATATTAATGGTAAGAGACAAGAAAAAAAAACAGGGAACAGGAGCCCTAGTTGCAACACATTTATAGCTCTGTCTGTGACTGATAAGATATTATTGAGTTCCATAGAAGTGTCAGTTTTTCACATTAGGGAATACGGAATAAACTATAATATTCACAAGTAGCTAAGCTGAATATGCATCTCCTCACCACAAAACCCAGCGGTTTCCTTTAAATGCAGCATATAGCCAAATGACGTGCACCTCATCTTAAGACGTCAAAGCCACAATTGGTAATAATGTATCAGTTTAAAAAGTTCCTGTTTTATCTATATATATTTTAGCAAAACAAGAGGTAGTATGTTTTTCACTGGCACACTTTCTGAACCATTTTACTAAGCTCTTGTCTTTCTATTCTTTCCCTGCAGTTCTCTGTTGTTGCTTCTTTACCAGTCACACCCAGAAAAGAAAATAAGGGTGTCAGCTCTTTCAGTTTGTGGTTAGGTTCATCACAGTCAGTCATTCTGGTAACAATAAACTTCAGAACCATTTGCAACAGAATAATTTGTTTCTATTCTTGAGATAAGACTATAAAATTGTGGGGGGGGGGGGGGCTGTTACAGGGTGTAATTTCAGACCACTATTCACGGCTTTATATTTTTCATTTAAAAGAAAGTAAGATTTCACCCTACACAGACAATTAATATCAGAGATAATTGTCTGAAAAGAAAGTCCTGCACACACTGATAGAAAAAGTGATTTCAGCAGGCAGAACATTTAAAATAAACAGACATTAAGAAACAAGAATTATATTTCAGCTGTTAAGGCTTTCAGTTTCTGAGAAATGCACTCTGACAAGATTCCAATATGGAAAAACATGGACAAGTTCATAATTTACTGTAGAACTGACAGAGAAAGAAAAATAAATACTATAATCATTTCATAGAATAAGACATTTGGCAAAAAACTCTGGTTACAGTTAGTCCCAGTTAAAATTCTGACAGTTTGCTTATACATACCACACATAAAATGTGCAAAACTAACTTTGCTGACATTGGAGTTTGCCTTTTTCTCTGCTATTATGTGACTCCAGAGTTGGAATATACAAGTTTGGGGAATATCCCTCCACATGAAGGGTGCAGGGGAGGTTGCCCCCTTCAAAAAATGTTTTCTTATGCTTGCTGAAGGCACTTTCGCCAAGAAATTTACTAACTTTTTACCATCTCCGAATCTACCTCTGCAAGATGACATGACTCCAATTACATCCAGGATAACTAGAAATGCAAACTAAATAAATCCTGTTAAATGTAATTTCAGTTATATGGGAGTGGTATTGCGAAGTAATGCAATGCAGGTTCTTTCATGGAACATGCCAAAGCTGTGACAAGAGCTCATAAAGCTCATGCCATTGTGTACTGTTGTATTGAAGAGAGAATATGAGGCAGTTAAAAGCAGTGACTGATCTTCCAATGTGCCAGCTACCAGGACTATACACAATGTACGTTCGTGACAATAATGCCGTCTAATTGTAGGGGATCATTCTATTGTTGCATTTCATCACGGTCATCAAACACCTTTTTCTCCATTTTCTACATGGGGTCGAGCTGTAGTGCCTGTCACCTTGATTCAATGCCGCTCTCCTACCATCCTTGATAGTCATTCCTGACTGTTGCAGGTCTTCACACACACAGTATATCCATTTCTTTACAGGATACCCTGGTTTCCTCTTGCCCTCTTGGCATCTCTTCCAGATCTTCCTTCACCAGATTGTCTTTTGCTCTGCTGCACATGCCCAAACAAAAGTAATTTGTTCTCTTTGACCTCCTCTACCACTGGAGCTACTCTGAGGTCTGCTCCAAAGTTGTTTCTTCGTGTGCCCCACAGTGTACATTTTATCACCCAGTCGGACACTTTAGCTCCATCATCTCTAGCTTGACTGCTCTGCTCTTACTGCCCTGGTTTCTGTATCTGAATAAAGTAGTACTGGTCACACCACTATATGTACAACTTACTTTTCAGCTTCTTTGACATTTTTCTGTCCCATACTACCCCACTGATTTTTGCTTTGATTTCATTCAGACTTTCCATCTCCTCAGCGACCCCTCCCAGATATGTGAAGCTATTTACCTGTTCCACTATTTTCTTTTCTGTCTCAATTTTCAGCTTCTTCTGAATACCCCCATTTGCTACATGACAACTGTCTTACCTGTACTCAGTTTCATCCTGTGTGCCTTCTGTTTTGCATTACATTCCACAACCACTTGCTGAAGTTCTTGATAACAGTCTGCTTGTAATGTCACATCATCTGGATAAAGCAGCTTTATCAGCCTCCCCCTGACCTGTTTGCTAATGTAGCTCTTGTACATCACCAGAATGAGCAGTAGTTGGCTCAGAGCTGAACCCTAAAACAGACCTACCCCCACAACCCCTCTTGGAGTCAAAACACTGCTCTTACTTATGTCATTAGTCCTTGCAGATAGCCTGTACTAATTCTACCAATATTTCCAGTTTTAAAAACAGTCACATGACTACCCAAATCAGCTTTCTTATGACCTTTTCATATGCTTTCTCCAAGCCTAGGAATGTCCATTTTAGCGTCTGTCCTTGTCTCTACTATCTGTGTCACTTGAAATATGGGTTGGGTTGGATGTGCCACATCTTGATATCAATCTGTACTGCTCATCTCCCATCTTATTTTCAACTACTTTGCATATTCATTTATCAATCATACTTTCCATCAGTGACACATCTTTACTGCCCGCAGGTGTGAATGTACCCCGACATTAGAATGCTTATTGTCTAATCATCTGTTATAGCAATAACCCATGCCTGGGTGTGGGTAATGCTGGATTTACCCCACTGTTGGTGTGGTTTGGTCACGAGGGCGAAGCCAGAGTGGCCAAACAAAGACAACCGTGGGTAAATCCAGCATTACCCACCATCCAGGCATGGGTTATTGCTACTATACAATGACATTATTTAAGAAAAAAAAATACTTACTTTTCTTAAATAATGGCATTGTATAATGCCTCCTTGCTGCCCTTCCGCAGCTATCTGGTATTCTGCAGCAGTTCTGATGTACTACTCATGCATATGCTTACGCAGTACATCAGAGCTGTGGGTGGAAGCAACTGAGAAAGCAAGATCTCCGTTGCTTTTTACAAAGTGTCTCGCTATGTTAAAGGAGTTTAACATAGCAAGACAGCTTTAAAAAAAGCAATGGAAAAAGGAAAATCTCCGTTACTTTTTTTAAAGCTGTCTCGCTATGTTAAACTCCTTTAACATAGCGAGACAGTGTCTAAAAAGCAATGGAGATCTTGCGTTCTCCATTGCTGTAAAAAAGAGACTTATACTAATGGAATAAGTCCAGGTGACCGGACCTTTTTCCATTAGTATAAGTCTGATTTACAACATGTACGTTTTGGAATATTAATGGGGGGTCATTGTATAATATACATTTTTCTCTCCACACTGTGTCCTCTGCAGACATTTCTCCCTTAACCCACTCAGCACCTTAATCATATTTGCCATGACTTCATGCGAGGCTGCTGCTTTCCCTGGCTTGATTGTTTTCCTCGTTCTTCTTCTAGGATGAGCTCTTCTTCCATTTCCTCTTTCACTGTACGCTTTATCTGGGGCAGTACAGCTCTGCTGAGGTTTTCTCCACTCAGAAGCTGCAGGAAGTAC